>NC_072473.1:49165161-49465161 GCF_027574615.1 Eptesicus fuscus
ATACATGTATTTAAATAGATATTTGACACTTTTAATTGATTCACAGACTTCAACATTTATATGACAGTTATATTTGAGGCACAAATACGGGTTATATGGAACAATCCAAGTATTATCAACAATTTTATTTCCAATAGAAATGGTACTACCAGATCTTCGTTTGTATTTGGGATATTCATCAATATTTCCAATGGTTGCATTTTGAAATTCTTTTGGATATCCCTTTGAACATTTTCCATTTTCCATAGATGGACTATTTCAATTTTGTATTCCACATGGTCCATGTACCATATTTGATTTTACAATTTGAAAAAGTTGAGGACACTGGTCCTCCTCTGAAATTTCTGCCTTAACTATAAGGTCAATGTCATCTTCTGAACATAATTTGGACTCACTATCTAATGTCAATAATATGTGAGCGTGAGGCAGTGACATGAATTTTAGCCATTACTTTGCCAAATAAATGGAATTTACATATATCATTTAAAAGAGCATTCAGGTTAATATTAAAAACTCTGGTTACCAAGTCAGGTCTGTTTTCAACTTTTTGCCAGCATTATAAATTGTTTGCAATATCTGCCCATTTGCATGTCATGGTTATGAATAAATCGGGCTCATTACAATTGCCATAATTTGTTACAATTGCGACAGCATCCTGATATCGCTGTTGCATATTTATGGGTCTACCCTCAAAAGATGATGGAAGTATTATCATTTTACCAATTGGCACATTGTCATTTCCAGATCTAGATTTAGATAATCCATCAAACCACTATATTTTTCAACTCTCAACTTAGATTGGTTTGCTTTGATGAAATTTATCCGATTGGCCTCCATTTTTGAATATCAATCCACAATAAACTGTTGAGTTAATTTTCCTGCATTTAAAATAGGATTGAACATGCCCCGCACAGAAAGATGAAATCCATAATACTGCATTTGTGTGACTCGTGTCCTTACATTTTGTCTAGTATTGTTGTCGATTACACTGTTGTCTCTGAGTCTTAATGAAATATCCGTTCCCCAGCCTTTTTCACCATGTGGAAAAAGAATAGGATATGTCATTGCATCTAATGTAGGAAACAGGATACTGATTTGTTTCATTTTAGTGGCATTTGGATTACTGGGATCTAGTTTACAATGAATGAGCAAGTCCCTTTCAAAAGGAGGTTCTCCATCTTTGTTTTTGAATAGGACAGCAACCTCGGTTACACAGGGAGAATTATATCTACCTGGGTCACTGTTACGATCGTATTTAATTGCCATTGTTACTTCTGTGGGAGCAATACCTTTTGCTGCTGCTTCAGATTGGGCTTCCTTTTCTACCTCATGTAGCATCTTGTATGATTTTGTTAATTCATTTATTTCATGCATGAGGTTGTTGATGTTGATCATGAGTCTTTCTGAGCAGCCCTGGTTTTCTGGCATTGCTAATCTTTTACTTGTAGCTTCAGCTGTATCCAAAATATAGAGTTGAGCAAACTTCCGAGAAACATCATCCGAAGGATGTAAAGTTCCAGTACAGTGATAAACTTGTCTGTGTATTCTAAAACAGTATGGCCCATATCCTGATGGCAATGCAATATTTGCACCCATGGAAGCAAAAGCAAAAGAACTATTTATGGAACAAATATTTTCCATGAAATTTTTACTGTCAGAATCTTTGTTTGTCATTAATCTTTTTAAATATGCCGGGTAATCTGGAAAATATATATCATTTGGACAGACTTACCCTTTGCTACAACATCGAGTAAATTTCCATCAGAAGGTTTTTCATCAGAGAAATTTAGTGATAGGCAAAACTCACATCTAATAGTCATTCCACCACAACTATGTTCAAGAATTGCATCCTCATGTATTCCATTTTCGCTGAGAAGGTAGTTCCTACCAGTATTAGTAGTACTTGTTGATGACTGTTCTCTAGACATATTCAGTCATCACAACTGCCTTCTTTCAAATTCAAAGGCACGTTGGTCTTTAGACATTTTCTGTTGATGACGCCGGTGTTTTTTGGCTTCAGACTGCCGTTTTTCCAATAGCTGCTCTTCAGATACATTCTGTCGCAGGTGCCACCTTCTTTTAAGATCAGACATACGATGCTCTTCAGACATTTTCTGTCGATAATGCCAGCATCTTTCGGCTGTAGTGCTACATTGTATCAACGGTTGTTCTTTAGACATAGTCCCACCTCTCTACTGTCATGGTATGAGATGCAGGTGAATGAGAGTCCTGGCTGTCAGGCTGCTGAGAGCTGTCTGACCAACAGCTGATTCTGTGGGGGTGGGACTTCCTCCTCCCTGCTGTCAGTTTCCACAGCTGGGATGAGGAAGCTGGGAGTGACCAAGGGAGCCATGCCCTCCAAGCCACCCACTCTCCACCTGCTCTCCTGTTCTGCTCTCCATGCCTGCAGGCTAGGCCTGGCGCCACCGGTGCCACCGCCCTCGCCTCCTGGGGCCCAGTGATGGTCCTGGGAGCCTGTGGGCATGGCCGGCACTTCCACCCTCACCTCACGGGGCCCGGCAATGGTCCTGGGAGCCTGCCCTCACCTCCCAGGCCCAGGATGGTCCCGGGAGCCTGCAGGCATGGGTATGCAAATTAACCCACCATCTTTGTTGGGTTAATTTGGATACTCACTCCTGATCTGCTGGTGGGTGTCACGGAGGTACGGTCAATTTGCATCTTTATCTTTTATTAGTGTCTGTGTGTGTGTATATATATATATATATATATATATATATATATATATATATATAGTAGAAAGTATATTTTAATAGAAAAAACCGTCAGCTACTTCTGATAGCAAGAAAGTAGTATTAATGACTAAATAATAGAAAAATAGAACTTTAATATTTAGGATGATAAAAATAGTGCCCAGACAGCATGACTCAGTGGTTGAGTGTCAACCTATGAACCAAGAGGTCATGGTTTGACTCTGGGTAAGGGCACTTGCCCAGTATTTGGTCTTGGCCCCCAGGGGCATCCCTCTCCCTTCCTTTCTAAAATCAATTAAAATATATATTTTTTTAAAAATGTAAGGCCAGTTTTGGAATGGTTCATCTAAAACCTCAAGAAACTGTAAAATATTCAAAATTGTGTGAAAAAAATTAGAAAAATTATTTTGCATAGTATGGATATAATCATTATTATATGTGAGATTGTTTTACCAATAACAATGGAGAAAGAGATTTAAGAACAAACTTTATACTGTAAACCTAACAATTATGTTCCCTAAGTATACAAAAACTGTCTTCTAAGTCAAATACAAAGTATTATTTTGGAAGGCAAAGAGTAACTTGAGTACACATTTGGTTTTGTTTAATTTAGTTGGCTGGAAAAAATAAACTGTAGCATACTAAAAAAGAAATGTAACTATTTACGCCAAAACAGGTTTTTCCTATTTAAATATCTAAGTAGAAAAACAACCTAATTATTTTCTGTTCAAAATCCAGGATAATATTTTAACCAAATCTTGGCAAGAAAAGGAGTTTACTTAACTATATGACAAGGGTGAACTTTACCTGAACCCTGTGCACCAAGGAGACAGAGAAGGTTTAGAATTCTCCCCATCTTTTTGGTTCTGAGAAACAACTAACTTCAAAAGACCACCCTTCCCTCACTTATAAGACACATCTCCATCCTTTCATATGACTCATGTAAAACACATGATAACTCTCCTTCTTACCTGCTTCTATAAAACGCCAAATTTCATTCCTCTTACATGAGATGCATCCCATTAATAAGGTTCTTCCCATTGCAACAGTCTGTATAAAATCACCCCCTTAATTGTTTGTCCTTTACAAAGCTACAGTAATCAAAACACGGTGGTAACTAAGAGAGTAGATATGAAAAGTTCTCAACACAAGATAAAAAATATTTGTAACTATTGGGAGGAGGTGTCATAGCGGCATAAAGAGACATAGACTAATGGAACAAAACAGAGATACCAGAAATAAATCTCCCCATATATGGTGAAATGATTTTTTATAAGGGCATCCTTCAATGGGAAAAGGACAGTATTTTCAACAAATGGAATAGGAAAATTCGATATCCACATAATTTGGGATTCCTTATGGAAAGTTCCTGCAAAGCATACATAAAAATGCCTATGCAGTAAATTACCATTTTTGTTGCACTTATTTAAATAATCATGTCAAATCTAATGAGGCCAAACTTACTTTATAAAGAAGATTCAAAAAGGGGGATGACTTGTTATTAGAGAAATTTATGTTTCAATGGAAAACTATAGCACACCTTTAAGGATCATTAGATTCTTGTTCTGTTCATTGTCTTTGAGCTGCTTTTACCCTCTTGGTAAATTACATTTTGTCAGTGCCTACCAAATTCTCAATTATTCTAGTTTCCTTCAATATCTGACTCCAACTCCCCAAACTAACATTTCCAGTTTTTCCCAGACTCCTGACTTGTCATCACTAAGGATAAAAACTTCCAACTTCCCAAAGCCCTGCAAGCTGAATCCAGACAACAATCTTGATTAGAACTTCAAACAAATTAACACAACAGATCATGTATGGGTAACATTCATGCATGGAGTTGCTGCTCCATATGCCACTCAGGATGCTATTAGTTTAATATCAAGAAATCCTCACAATTGATTGCCCAAACACCAGGTCTCAATGAATGGTTCAGCTGCTTTGTAACAAACAAATGGTGACCAAATGAGAAATGGACTTATATTGTTCAAAGAATAAAGAATGTCTACTCTTTCCTTAATCAAGCAAAAGGACAGACAGGAAATCAGAGTCAAGATGGAGGAGTAGGATGATTCTGAGCTCACCTCCTCCCATAACACAAAAAAACTACAACTATATATAGAACAGCTATCACTGAGAACTACCTGAAGATTAGCAGAACATATTTTTCCATAACTAATATAAAGAAAAAGCCACATCCAGATGGGTAAGAAGGGCAGAGATACAGTCTAGTTAGGACCCACACTCACAGTGTGACGACCCACAAGTGGTAAGGATATCACAACTGTAGAGGTCTATCCTGAGGAGTGAGAGATCTGAACCCTACATGGGCTCCCCAGGGCAGCACACCCACATTAGGGAAAGGAGTCCCCATAATCTCTATAATAATAAAAGCGTAATATGTTAATTAGACCAGACGTCCTTCCGGACAGAGCTGGGGCTGCGAGGGAAGCCTGGGTCCCAAATGCCAGAGGGAAGCCAGTGCCAGTAGCTGAGGGAAGGAAGGCCTACTCTTGCACGAATTTCATACATCAGGCCTCTAGTCTAGTTATAAAAATCAGTGGAGCTTACATTTGGGAGAGCTGAAGAGCTGTAGGAAACCGAGACTCATCTCTTAAGGAGCTGAAGCACAGCACAGCCAATGTTGCTCAGTGGTCGAGTGTTGACCCATGAACCAGGAGGTCAGGGTTCAATTCCCAGTCTGGATGCATGCCTGGGTTGTGGGCTCAATCCTCAATAAGGGGTGTGCAGGAGGCAGCTGATCAATGATTTTCTCTCATCATTGATGTTTCTCTCTCTCCCTCTCCCTTCTTCTCTATGAAATTAATAAAAATATTAATTTAAACCACTTCTGTGGTTTTTTAAATATATTTTTATTTATTTCAGAGAGGAAGTGAGAGGGGTGAAAGAGATAGAAATACCAATGATGAAAGAGAATGATTGATTGGCTGCCTCCTGCACATTCCCCACTGGGGATCGAGTGTGCAACCTGGGCATGTGCCCTTGACTGGAATTGAACCCAGGACCCTTCAGTCCACTGGCTGATGCTCTATCCACTGAGCCAAACCAGCTAGGGCTAAAAATATAGTTTTAAAAAAGAACTCATACACAAAACCCCTCACAATGACTCCCAGCACAGAGATGCACCCATCTGAAAATCGCCTGGGTCATATGTGAAGGAGATACATTGATCAATCTTAAGACAAGAGCTGGAAGAGCAGGTATCTGTTGGAACTTTCTATAGGGATGGAAGTACTTGTAGGTACCCTTTTTAAATTTTTCCTTCCACCTCGCTGAGAAGTACCATTTTTGACATTCTCAATTAACCTTGTAAACGCTGTTTACCCCACACTGGTGTCTTAAAGAAGCTGCCCACTCAACCTGCCTACTCCAACTTGCACCCCTCCAAAGTGGTTCCCACTCTATCACAAAAAAGCAGACACCCTCAGCCTATACCAAAACCCACCCAAAACATCTCCAGCCCTACACCCAGCGTGCAGATTCAGTAGGCACTGGTATCCCTCAAAAATGACTCTCACCCTGTCACATTTGAGGGGATGGGCTCAGATAGCATCAGAGCCCTTCAAAGCAGGTCCTGCACCACCACACCAAGTAGGTGACCTCAGATGGTATCAGTACCCCTCTAAAGTGGCTCCCATTTCAGGAGCAAACCCCCACACACCAAAGCATTCTCAGTAGCCAAGGCCAAGCCTTCCAGCCAGCAGCAATGAAGACCTATTGCTCACAAAAGTGTGCCAGAAGCCGTTGTGGTAAAACCCACCAGAGTTCTTACCTACACACAAGTATTCCCACAGCAGCCACAGCCAGACCTCACAGACATCCAGGGTGGGAGACAGCCCCATCCATCAGAACACAGGCAGCAGTTGTGGCTGGGCCTTACAGATAATCAGGCCAGAGGCTAACCCCACCCAACAGTGTACCCACAGCAGTCATAGCCAGGCCTCACAGACAGCTAGGCCAGGGACCTGTCCTGCCCACCTGCATATTGACAAGTGTTGAGGCTGAACCTTACAGCCAGTAGACTTGGGGGCCAAATCCTTCCCACCAGCATGTCCCAGAAATCACATCCTATCTAATAAAAGAGAAACATGCAAATTGACTGTACCTCTGCTATGCCCACAAGCCTATCAGGAACGAGTATGCAAATTAACCCAACCAAGATGGTGGTTAATTTGCATATCCAGGCCCAGAGCGAAGACTGAAGACAGTGTAGAAGGAAGCCAAGCGCTACAGAAGGGAGCGAAGCTGCAGAGAAGCAAGTGGGGCAGCGGAGATGGGAGAAAAGCAGGCGGGGCAGAGGGAAGCAAGCGGGGCAGTGGAGACGGCCACAGGAAGCCCTCTTCTTGCAGGAATAGGCCCAAGGAAGCCCTATTCTTGCAGGAATCTTCTTGCAATGGGCCTCTAGTCAGATTACAATAGGTGAGTGGACACAACCCATACAAGGGAAACCCCTGGAGCACATGACTCTGGAGACCAGGGAAGATTGTGCCACTGGGTACCACAGGAGATCTTCTATATAAGGCTACTCTTTCAAGAATGGAAAATTTAATGTATCTACCTAATACATAGAAACAAATGGAGTTAGGCAAAATGAAGAGATAAAGGAATATGTTCCAAATGAAAGTTCATGACAAAAACGTAAGAAAAATAACTAAACAAAATAGAGATATTCAATCTACTAGATAAAGAGTTCAAAGTCATGATTATAAAGGTGTTCACCAAATTCAAGAAGGAAGAACACGGTAAGAACTTCAACAAAAAGATAAGAAATATAAAAAAGGATTAAATGAGACTGAAGAATATAACAACTGAGATGAAAATTATACTAGTGTGAATTAACAGCAGATTAGATGATGCAAAAAAGAATATTCAGTGATCTAGAAGGCAGAGTACAGCAGTGGAAATCACCCAATCATAACAGCAAACAGAAAATAATAATTTAAAAAATGGGGTTAGTTTAAGGCACGTCTGGGACATCAACTGCACTAACATTCATATTATAGGGATCCCAGAAGGAAGAGAGAAAGGGACAGAAAACCTATTTGAAGAAATAAAAGTTGCCCTGCCTGGTGTGGCTCAGTTGGTTGAGCATTATTCCATGTACCAAGAGGTCACTGGTTCGATTCGCGGTCAGGGCACATGCCTTGGTTGTGGGCTCTATCCCCAGTAGGATGCATGCAGGGGGCAGCTGATCGATGTTTCTCTTTCATCAATGTTTCTCTCTCCTGCTCCCTTTCTCATTCTCTAAAATGAATAAAAACATATTTAGAGGGGAAAAAGAAAGAAAAGATGAAAACTTCTCTAATCCGTGAAAGAGACATCCAAGTTGAGGAAGCATAGAAATTCCCAAACAAAATGAACCAAAAAAGACCCACACCAAAACACATCATAATTTAAATGTCAAAAGTTAAAAATATTCCAAGTGTCCATAAGCAGGTGAGAGGATAAAAAACCTGTGGTACATTTACACAGTGGAATGCTACACAGCCATAAAAACAAGGGAATCTTATCCTTTGTGACAGCATGGATGGGCCTGGAGAGTATTATGCTGAGTGAAATAAGCCAGGCAGAGAAAGACAAATACCATATGATCTCACTTATATGTGGAATCTAATGAACAAAATTAAGTAACAAACTAAGTAGAAACAGTCTCATAGATACAAAGAACAGACTGACAGCTGTCACAGGGTGATACAGGACTGGGTGAAAAAGGTGAAGGAATTAAGAGAAAACAACAACAGTACAGTAAAACATTGATGTAATGGATTAATTAGGGCAAGGGGGTGTCAGTTGAATCTGAAAGTAGGTTTTCCAAATGAATATGTTAAAAAAATGACAAATTAGTTTACCTGTTTTTACTTATGTAGAAACATTTGTGTAATTAAAATTAAGTGTATATGCAAAAACTTTAATTTCACAGAAAAGTTTTCTAGTTGTATTACTGTAATTTTAAATTTATATTGAATAGGTATAGTAAATGAATGCATTCACCAGTCACCCGAATACACAAGTGCACAGGGCTGGGACATGGCTTAGTCCACATGAGAACATCGTAGGCATGCGACAACAGAACCAGATACCTCAAGATGCAGCACGATCACGTGCTAAGCATTCCCCAAACATTGTTTATGAGCAGTGACTTGGATTTAAATATGTAGACTATAGTTGTAGATATGAAATATTTATGTCAGCGAAATTACTAGGTTTTTTTCTTAGAGAAAATATGTGAGATATATTGCTTATTCACTAAAATTTGTCAAAAATAACAGTGAATTAATAACAAAGAATTACTTGTTAATTTAATTATAAGCAAATCTTATTCAAAAGCATTTTAAAATTAACAGGTTGTTAATTTTTACATATGGCATACAGACCGGAAATTTTGCCTCTTAAATCCAAAGTCCATTAAATTGAGGTCCTCAAAATCAAAGGTTTACTGTGTAGTGATTACCAGAGGGAAAGGATGTGGGGGAGGTAGCAGAGGGT
Organism: Eptesicus fuscus; assembly: GCF_027574615.1. Lineage (NCBI taxonomy): Eukaryota > Metazoa > Chordata > Mammalia > Chiroptera > Vespertilionidae > Eptesicus > Eptesicus fuscus. The sequence continues at coordinate 49,174,380 of NC_072473.1, forward strand.
AAGGGGAGATTAATGGTGATGTAAGAATATTTGACTTGGGATGGTGAACACATCATACAACACACAGATGATGTATTATAGAACTGTACCCCAGAAACCTCTATAATTTTTTAACCAATGTCATTCCAATAAATTCAATAAAATTTGTTAAAAAGTTTTATAGAGAGGATCTTAAAAAGAGCAAGAGAAAAACAACCAGTAACGTACAAAGTAGCTCCTAAAAGAGTGAAAACTGATTTTTCATCAGAAACTTTGCAGGCCACAGAGGATAGCACAATATATTCTAAGTGACGAAAGGGGGAAAAAAGTTCCATCCAAGGCTACTATATCTGGCAAGGCTACCATTCAGAATTAATAGAAAGACAGGTAAGCAAAAGCTAGAAGCATTCTGCAACACTAAACTGACATTATAAGTAATGTTTGCCCTAGCCGGTTTGGCTCAGTGGATAGAGCGTTGGCCTTTGGACTGAAGGGTCCCAGGTTCAATTCCGGTCAAGAACATGTACCTTGGTTGCGGGCACATCTCTAGTAGGGGTTGTGCAGGAGGCAGCTGATCGATGCTTCTCTCTCATCGATTTTCTAACTCTCTATCCCTCTCCCTTCCTCTCTGTAAAAAAATCAATAAAATATATTAAAAAAAAAAGAAAGAAATGTTAAAGGGAATTCTTTAAGCAGAAAAGAAAAGGCCAAAACTATAAATGAGAAAATTCATAAAAGAGAAAATCACCACTGGTAAAGGCCAAAATACATTAAAGGTAATTAATGACTTATAAAGCTAATATAAAGAGTAAAAGTCAAAAGTAATAAAAATTACCTATATCTACAATAATTACTTAAAAGATACACAAAAAGATGCAAAATATGACATAAAAAACATAAAACATGGTATAGGAGTAAAAAATTTGATACTTTCAGAATGTGGTCAAACATAAGCAACAATCAACTTAAAATAAACTTCTATATACATAGGTTGTTATATATGAATCTCATGGTAACCAAAAACCAAAAACCTGTAATAGATACACACACAAAAAAGAAGAGAATGGAATCCAAACATAATATACCGTTTAAGCCTGGTTGGAGTAGTTCCAGTGGAGAGGTTGAGGAAGAAGCCAAATTGCAAAGGGTTTGAGGAGTAAATAAGATATGAGGAAGGAGAGATGCCAGTCATTTCTTCCAAGGCAAGATTGTCTCTGACCCAATGTAGACAAATATGTGCACATTTTACCTTTGGAAATATCTACTTTTTTTTTTTTAATTCTACAACCTTCTTTAGCAACGTCTCCTTTTTCTTACAGTCACACTTCCTAATACATAAACAATAAATAAGAATTATGAAATTAAATTGTTACCAAAAAAGGCATTCAGCAGCTTCTGAACTTGAATATTGCTGCCCACGGTTCGGTACAATCCCTCTGTCTTGATCCCTAGGAAAGAAAATCAGGTCAGATTTGTTTATACAGCTAGAGCTTTCATTTATCTCAGGGTAAAAAAAGTAGGTACTTACACACTGGAGTCAGTTCAAACAAGAAAGGGTTACCCTATTCTCTCCAAGCTCTCCAGCCCTCTCCTACAATAGGGGAGCAATCCTGAAGCATCTCTACAAATTATTCTCTTCATACTTTCATTTGGATTGTACCAAGCCCTCAATAATCTGAACAGAAGTAAACACACACTATAGTAAAAAGAATAATATGCTTAGGTGGGAAGCAGCAGAAGACTGAGAATGGTGCTACCATCTTGGAAAGGAACTAGGATCTAATTGAAAAAAAAAAAAAGTAATATCAACCTTCAAGATATACCTGAGCAGTGATAGAAAGGAAGAGAGGGTTGGAGTATGGCAGATGAAAAATAAAAAGCATTTTGTGCATGGAGAGGACTGAAGCAACATTTCAAAGAAAAAAAATAGACTGGTCATACAGTACACTGACCCATCTATAATAATAAAAGCATAACATGCAAATCGACTGAATGACCAAACAGCAGAATGACCAGCTGGATGACCTTCCGGTCGGCCACGCTATGACACCCACTGGCGCCAGGCCAACCAAAGCGGGTGCAATGCCATTGGTCAGTGGCCTGGCCATTCCCCATGATCGCCCTGTAGAGGGAGGCCTAGGTCACTGGCCGGCGGGGTGATCGATCAATCGGGGGGCTCCACAATCACCCCAAAAAGGGAGGCCCAAGACACTGACCAGCGGGCTGCAGCGGGTAGGGGGGCCTCCCTCTGCAGGGGCGATACATCACGGAGCCCAAGCCAGGTGGGCAGGGCCTACCTCTTTGGGGCAATCGATCATGGGGCTCCTGGATTGTGGATTGTGAGAGGGCACAGGCCGGGCTGAGGGACCCCCTGCCTCCCCGAGTACTTGAATTTTGTGCACCAGGCCTCTAGTTTCTAAATATTATGAGAAAGAAACTTAAGAATATCATCAACCTGGAAAAATGTTTATTCCACATTTGTCTGAATTTGGTTTTGCATCCATCAATTTTTAAACCAATATCTATTCTGGCACAAACTGAACTCTTGTTTATTTAGGACTATCATCACAATACTACTTGAGGAGTGCCAGGTAGTATTTAGGAATACTTCAAAAGCCATTTAAAGGTCTTTCTCTTAAAAAAGCAGGAAACCACAAATTATCCAAATATGCTTGTGTACCACTGGTTTGGAAATCACTGAAATTATACAAATTGTGTTAGTGTTCAGTGTTTATAAACAGCGTTTATTCCAGAAATGGGTCCTGAACAATTGATTACATCATTGCTACTTTCGAGAAATTGCCCCAGGATAAATTCACATTGGCTATATTCAAACACTGCCAAGCTTATGGTTCATTACCTTACCTTTTGTCTCAATGACATTGATGCATTTTCTAACAAACTTGAAGCCCACTTCATTCAGCTCCACTGTTTCAAGCAAAGGAAAACAGAGTTAGATGTTGATGTACACAAGCTTCACCTACCAAGCATTCAGTTATCTTGCTAAGATACTGTAGAGAGAGAACTAGGGGTTTGATTGGTCATATCCAATCACCTTAACTGGAAAGGTCCTTTGCATGGGTGGGGGGTTAGAGTTTTTACTCTTTATCACACAAAATGCTTTTAGTTAGCCCTCTGCATTATGTCTGCTTTAGGCATGAACAACAATTAATGTGAAATATTAGACTGGAAATGCACACAATTTCTATGTGTCTAGAACAAGAAGGATATAACGTGTTTCTTTATATCACTACTGCTATTCCCACCATAAGCTAAGATAAAGTGACTTCCTCAAAGGACACATTTTTTTTTCAAAATAGGTATTAATTTCATTCCACACAGTGGCATCCATAAACACACTTGCATCAATATTACATATCATTGACGACAGCATTTACTATGAATAAGACAGCTGGCAGTTTATAACATCAGTAGATGAGCAATTTGACTCACTTTCTTCCTGTTTTGTTATGGGGCTGTGGTAAATCTACAAAAGAAGAGAAACAGAAAGATCCATAGCTGTAGTGAATCATTATAGGTAAGTATGGCTAATAAAATTAAATAAAAACCATTAACAACTCTAACAAGAAGGAAAAGTGGGCTAAACAGAATCATCTTTGTCTAGATCTTTAGGAAACAGCTGAAATAATCCCTGAAGATTACATTGGATTTCACACTGCTCACTACAACTAAAGTTATGACCCTCTTAGACATTTATTTAGGTAAAGCTTGGAGGGTTTTTCCAATAGAGCAAGAGTGCATAAGAGAAAAGAAGTGGATTTCTCATGCATACCTGGGTAATGGGCATGTGATGATAAAATGTAAACATTCCCAATACCAGCCTCCCTGTCCCCCAAGACTGGTTAATAGGTGTTTCCCTGTGGAAAGACAAGTGTCCAACTGAAAGAGATCCATGAACTGACAGGATTTTTCTGCATCATCTTGAACTATGCATTTTAATAGCTATGAAAATACCAAAGAAGAGATTCTTGACTCTTCAAGTCTAGCACTGGTTCTGTCTCTACCTCATTATGAAATCTAGGGCATGTCCTTTTCATTCTCTAGACTTCAAAATTCACATATCTAAAATGATCAGAATTGGAGATGTTCCTTCAAGCCTACCAGCCATATAAGGCCCATAAAATTATTCAGTCTGGCCCTGCCAAGACATTAGGGATGAGTTAATTAAATGTTTGGCCAAATATAACAGGCTAATTTTTAAGTTGACAATTTTGTATGGCCTGCAAATCTATATATATATCATACCTAATAAAATGGTAATATGCAAATTACCATAACTCCGCTACGCCCACGATTGGGCCGGCTGGAGGCACGGGGGGCGGGACTCAGGGTGGCTGATTGGCTGGCAGTAGGAGCGGGGGGCGGGGACTCACGAGTCCCCGACCCCCGCTTCTCCCGCCGGCTTAAACGGCCCAATCGGAGCACCTCCCGATCAGAGTTCCTCTCTGGGTGGGCAATCGTGCTGGCAGGAGGCGCTCTGATCGGCGGGTGGCCAGAGGAAAACTACTGCTGGCGGATAACTGGTGCTGGCAGCCAGGTGAAGGAAAAGTCTATTGCACGAAACTTCGTGCAACGGGCTCCTAGTATATATATATAAAAAGCCAGCGACTGGAACATCATAATGACTGGAACGACCGGTCACTATGATGCCTCACTGTGGCCAGCAAACTGGCCTGATTGGGGTGTGGGGCTGGCCGGCCAACCTCCCTTGGACCCTCCCCACAGCCGGCCCCGCCCCTGATCTGACTCTCCCACCCCAATTGAGGGTGGGACAGCCAGCCAACACCCCCACGGCCCTTCCCCCTGGCCAGCCCCACCCCCAATCGGCCCCTACCACCCCGATTGGCCCACAGCCTCTCCCCCCAGCCAGCCCCACCCCTGATCAGCCCCCAACCCCAATAGGGGGCGGGGCTAGCCAGCCAACCTCCTGCAGCCCCTCCCCCTGCCCGGCCCCACTCCCAATCTGCCCCCCACCCCAATCGGGGGCAGGGCCTGCCGGCCAATCTCTTGCCATCTCCTCCTTCCGACAGGCCCGATCCGTGCATGAATTTGTGCACTGGGCCTCTAGTGATGTTATAAATATCCAAATGGCCCTTGACAGAAAAAAGGTTTCCCACCCCTGCTTTAAGCAAAGCATGCAAAACATGTGTAAGTTTAATAGATTGATATGTTAAGTAAAGCAGCAATGACATTAGCAATGTTAGGATACAGGAAATAAGCTCTCTATATGCCATCTGTTAGACTGCTGTAACAATCTTTTCTTTTAAAAGAAACATTTTTGCATATGTGTATATACCCATGAGTATTTGAATGAGAGAGGTTTCCATGCTGGCCCTTGCTGCCACTTTGACAAACAATATATTTGTATTAAGTCTGCCATAATCAAGCTGGTAAAGGTCCACATTCAGTGGGCCCATGTTCTAGCATTATTCTCCACAAAAACCCTTCCGTATTCTTCTATCTTTAAAACCTAAAGAGAGAATAATTTCAGGAGAGAGATTCAAGAGGAAAATGCCTTGCTAAGCCTCCTAGCATCCTCCTAGAGAAACACCAAAGACATGTAATAGTTAAGCTCCAGATTTCTGGGAGGGGAAGGAGAGAGGACAGGTCCTGGACTACTTTCTGGATGGCACTCTTCACGATATCACTTCACATTTATAGCTATCTTCTTGGTTGCTATAAATGCAATTTGGGATCTGTGCACTCCTGTTTAGATTCCAGGGCACTGAAAACAGTGAAAGAAAACCCTGGAATATATTTCCCCTCCTAGTAAGGTGAATAAAGCAAGGAGATTATACTATATCCAAATACTGTTGAATCTCAATAGCTTTGCACTCACACTTCAGACTACTTAAAAGCACCTAACACTAAAATATCACATTATGGTTGACAGACTGACTTTCATTTGATTTTTAAAGCAACCCTGCAAGATAGGTAGAAAAGAGATTATTAAAGCCATTTTACTAAAGAGAAGAAAACTGAGTCTCAGAGAGATGAAATCACTTGCTAAAGTTTACACAACCACTGACTGGCAGAACCATGATCCAAATCTAAGCCTTTCATATTCCAACATTATGAAGCTGATATTAGTTCATATGTCACCAGAAGAAACCTACTGGAAAGATACTGAAAAGAGAAAATGCTTTTCAATAATTTCTTACTGTTCATATTGGTCTTTATAGAATAATCACTAACCCTTTTAAAGACTCTGTCCTCCTGTGCAAGAAGTTTCTAAATAGAGTGGTACATCTTGGCACACAGGATGGCAATGTGCCCTTAAAGATAATAAACTGATTTCTGGGAGTAAGAAGGGGCAACAAAAACAATTTTGAATAAAATCTTAATAAATGCTTGTTCACAGCCATGCCAATTATTTTGTCTTTCTATATAAACATATATTAATTATATAAAATGAAAAAGGCTTAGTTTTCTTTACGAAGATCTTGTAGCCACAGATGCATAATGTAAAACTGGAGCAAGAATCTATGGGCCCTGGATTCTAGGCCCAGCTTTGATGTCTTCTGTGAGGGTGGTCCTAGAGAAGTTCCTCACCTTATTGTTGTTTTTTAATTTGTGAGTTTTAGAGGGGGCGGGGAAGAAGGAGAGAGAGGGGGAATATCAATTTGTTGTTAACTTGCCTTACTTGTTAAAAAAGAGATGATAAATCAACAAAATTCCTTCTGGCTCTAAAAAATTTGTCCTAGACCCACTTGTACCACTAGAGGGCACTCATACGCTAGGTTATGCTGCAGAGGTATCCCCAGTGTCTGAAGTAACTTACAGGCTCTTTCCCATCCATGGCCTCCATCCATAGCCTTCTATTAGCTTCTGAAAGGGCCTGTAGAGTGATGGTTCCTGGCCTAAGGAAAGAAAAATGAGAAGTTGAAAAAGCAAAAAACTCATCTGAGAGAATGGAGTCTTGTGATCTAAAGTCCCCCTCAACCCCGGGAAGTGTCACACTGAGTAGGCACAGGCATACAGAACTCAAATTTTTCAAAGTCTGTTTTACTCAGAAAACAACAGAATATTTAGAGAACAGTAACTTTGGGAACCCTGAGGAAGGGGGTATCTTGGCTAGGGTTGGGCAAGAAAATAGGAGGGCAGATGCCAGGACACCTCACCATAATACTAATATACACATAAATTGGCCCTATACTGCTTGAGCCAAACTGAGGCTCTCCCTGCCTCTCTCAGAAGCCAGCCATTTGGTCTGAGCTATAGGGGTGAGCATGTTCATCAAGGGCACATTCATCTTCAGGAAAGTGGCTTTGCTACTTCTACCACCTAGGATGCCCAGGAGAATTTCCAATTGTCACAGCATGCACAGTGGCTAACTTAAGTAATCTTACGACTAATAATAACTAAGAGTTACTAAATGCTCACTAGGTATCAGATTCTGTTCTAAGAATTTTATAGGCATTAATTTATTTAATCTACCCAGGAAGCCCATAAAGCAGGTACCACAGAGGGCTTTTTTTAAAATCCTATTTTACAGAAGCAGTAACTGAGGAATACAGAGGTTACCTAAGTTAACATATTGGGTAAGTATAGTAGACCAGAATTTGAATTTAGTCATTCTGGCCTAGCAGCCATGTTCTTCCTTAACCACCACACTAGCCCTAACCGGTTTGGCTCAGTGGATGAAGCATTGGCCTGCGGACTGAGGGGTCCTGGGTTCGATTCCGGTCAAGGGCATGTACCTTGGTTGCGGGCACATCCCCAGTAGGGGGTGTGCAGGAGGCAGCTGATTGATGTTTCTCTCTCATCGATGTTTCTAACTCTCTATCCCTTCCCCTTCCTCTCAGTAAAAAATGAATAAAATATACATATATTAAAAAACCAGTACACTATAAGGCCTCTTCATCATGGCAGAGGGCCTCAATACCAATTTTATTTCACTTACTTGCAGGCTACCTATACCCAGAGATATCCCAAGTTGTTATACTGTGTATTGTATTTTTCAAACTTCAAAAAACAAAACAAATTGGAAATTTGACCATATTATTGCAAGCATAAAGTCTCCTTGCATTCTTTACCTCACTGTGCCATTATGAGAAGCTTGCTCCTCTCACTACTTATATAAGATGAGACCTCTCTCAAGTCATGAAATGATAAGAACAATGATGAGAGACCTGGAAAAAGTCACTGGGGCTCTGTGGGCCTCTTTCATTATCTATAAGGGTGTTGAAACACACAAGTTGGGAGGTGCTTTCTAGTCCTGATATCATGGGATTCCTGTTCTACCTGCCCTTCCATCTCTTACTTCATTAAAGTACTCCTTAAAAAAGAACACTCTTAAATCATCTTTAAGCAAGAATCAATTGAAAACCAAGACTTGGTTTTGGATAGTGAATTCTTTCATGTCTACCTTTCTCTTAGAAACACCCAACCTTTTGGATATATCTTATGGGGCTAGTAAGTCTAGAAATCTTTGTAAAGGCAGCTATATAGCTGAATCCTGCAGCCAGAAAGAAGGAAAACAAGTAAATGGGCAACAGACAGAAAAGCAGAAACTGAGGACCAGATATGATATTAAAACCATTCTGAAACTGAGTTTCCCTAACTGGGAAATCAAAAAGCCAGTATGTGTCCTTGCTTCACTTTACAGAGAAGCTGAATAAACAAGTACTATTCAGGAAGCATTTATAGATTTTTAAGTGCTACAGAAAGTCAAATTCAAAGAACAATAATGTTTATGAACAGAATGACAAAGTACTGACATCTAGGCCAGGGTCTTCTATTCTGACCTAAGATAAATCTTTTGCCCTCCCTGAGGTCTCAGTGACCCATCTGGAACAAAAAGGCATACACAGCATATTTGCAGAAGAGTGTAGTAATTAAGAGTACGAGCTTGGGAAGTAGAATGCCTGGATTTAGATCCTGGCTCTACCATTTTCCAGTTATGTAATCTGACTTGTTTACTTTCTCTCTGTCTCCTTGTCTTCCTTTGTAAAATTGGGATAATAATACCCCCTACCTCATGTGACTGTGGCCAGGACTAAAGGACATTATCACTTAAAGGGCTGAGAACAGTGCTTGGTACATAGGAGGTATTCAGCAAATGTCAGCATTTGTGTTGCTGCTGCTGCAGTTGTTATTGTTATTATTATCATTGCCATTCAAGCTCTGATGGGCTATGAGCCTGTGGTTTCAAATATTGGTAGGAACACTAATAAAAAGCTATCCTATATTTCTGAAATGTACTGCAGGGTGTCTGCTGCCTGCTGGACAGTCCAACTTTGTTCCTTAGAGCAGAATGACTAGCCAGGAAAGCAGACATTACATCCCTCAGAAAACTCCGCATGTGCAGAGGAACCACAGCACCTGTTCAATGTTATCACTGACCCTCTATTTCACAGCACAGGTATTTTGCTTACAATACACAATGAAATAAAGTTAAAAAGAACACAGGCTTTGGAGACCTACATACCAGGGTGTGAGCTCAGCCTTGCCACTATTGGATTTGAGATTAAATAAGAGAATTTTTTTGAAGTGCCCAATATGTGGTAACAAAATTCACAGACACATTGAAACTTTAACTCCTGGATTCTAGTCTCAGAAATCCTCAGAAATCCAGGGTAGGAAAAAAATAGATTAAAAAATGAACACCAAATTTATTTATTATCTACCATGATTCATACATAGCACTAGATGCAAGATACATATACTAGTATATGAAGTGTCCTCAGCTTCTAACCTCAGAGTCAAATTATTTGCAACTGCTTTGGGTCCATGGGAATATTAGCTGCAAAAACTTAGCTCCCAATTTAGGCTAAAAAAGTAATTAGAATGAAAATAAAGGCAGAAAAAATCTTTATTTCTTTTAAGCACCTTCATGCTGCAAAGCCAGGAACAGTAAAGGTTCATGAAAGGAAAGCCATAGCAAAAAGTCATTTTTCCCTTCCTACTGGGCCGGTAGCTTTCGGGAACATGAGTGACAGAATCATGGTTACTAGCAACTATGTTTACTATCACAGTCATCTTTGACTAGGACTATCCATTTTTAACCCCCCCAAAATTATCTAGGTTCACAAAGAGAAATTTAAAATGGGGAAACTGACCAGTAGTAACTTATTCCCAGACCAAAAAAGCCCTGATCTCTTAGACCTGTGGTCGGCAAACTGCGGCTCACGAGCCACATGCGGCTCTTTGGCCCCTTGAGTGTGGCTCTTAGGCCAGCTTAGGAGTACCCTAATTAAGTTAATAACAATGTACCTACCTATATAGTTTAAGTTTAAAAAATTTGGCTCTCAAAAGAAATTTCAATCATTGTACTGTTGATATTTGGCTCTGTTGACTAATGAGTTTGCCGACCATTGTCTTAGACTAATCTTTATGAATCCAGTCACCGAAAGTTTTGTTCATATGATATTACTAGAGGCCTGCTGCACAAAATTCATGCACTTGGGGGGTGGTCCCTCAGTCCGGCCTGCACCCTCGCAGTCCAGGACCCCTCGCTCCTCACTGCCCGCCTGCTTGCTGCTCCTTACTGCTCAGAGCACTGCTCTTTAGCACTGCCATGGAGGCGGGAGAGGCTCCCGCCACTGCCGCTGTGCTCACCAGCTGTGAGCCTGGCTTCTAGCTGAGTGGCACTCCCCCTGGGGGAGCACACTGACCACCAGGGGGCAGCTCCTACATTGAGTATCTGACCCCTGGTGTTCAGTGTGCATCAAAGCAACCGGTGGTTCTGGTCATTTTGCCATAACAGTCTCTTAGGCTTTTATTATATAGACTAGAGGCCCAGTGCACGAAATTCGTGCACTGGGAGTGGGTCTTTCAGCCTGACATGCACCCTCTCCAATCCTGGAGCACTGACGGCTTAGGCCCACTCTTCGTGGTTCTCTGCTCTCTGTGGGGCCTGGCCGCTATGCACCCGCTGCCCAGAGGCTCTCCATAGCCCAGAGGCTCGCTGCAGCTGGAGCGAGACGCTTGCCTCATCGCCACAGCGACAAAGCAAGCATCCCACCGTGGCCAGGACAGGACGTTTGCCTTGTTGCCAGGGTGACAAAGCAAACATTCTGCCAGGCTGCTCACACTGCCTGCTCTCAGTGGCCACACCCCCCTCCCCAGGACTGGGGGACTCTGGCGGGGCTGAGAGGACTGGGCACCGCCATCTTGTGGCTATGGGCACTGCCATATTTGTGGCGAAGTGACGGTCAATTTGCATATTCCCTCTTTATTAGATAGGATTATAATTGAACCTCCAGGTTCCTTTCTAGTAATATGATCATTTCGTTAAATTATATTCTATTACTCAGTACCTATTCCATAGAAGCAACAGACTGAAATAAAATATAGAAGCCTATTTATTCACTGAAATTTGGATCAACCTCCCACCTACATAACATGTGTTTATCCAAAGTAATTTCAAATGCTCTCATTTTAAAATTTAAAGGTTAAATTCCCCTCTTACAAAATGTCCTCAGGTCAGAAAAAAAAAAGAGGGCACCGACGAGAAACAAGTAAAACGAAGTCCAAAGTTTGTAAGCCTTGTCTGAAATCAGCAAGTTGATAATCAAACTATTTCCACTTGACATAAATATCTGCAAAGTAGGGAAAGTCTGTATGATGTTTGCACCAAGTGGAAGAAAATATTACTCCCCAGTACTATTACCATCCATCACATCTAGCTCCTATTAAAATGTCATCCAGCCCAGTCAATATAGCTCAGTGATTGAGCATCGAGAAATGCACTGAGAGGTCGCTGGTTTGATTCTTGGTCAGGGCACATGCCAGGAGGGGGCATTCAGGGACAGCCAATTGATTAATCCCTTTCATCATTGTTGTTTCTATCTCTCTCTCTTCCTCTCTCTAAAATCAATAAAAACATATTTTTTTTTAAATGTGTTCCAATTCACTTGTTCTTATATGCTACTAGAGGCCTGGTGCACAAAATTCATGCACTCTGGCGGGGGGGGGGATCCCTCAGGCGGGCCTGTGCCCTCTCACAGTCTGGGAGCCCTTGGGGGATGTCAAACTGATGGCTTAAGCAGGCAGTTGGACATTCTTAGTGCTGCCACGGAGGCAGCAGAGGCTCCCGCCACTGATGCTGTGCTCGCCAACCATGAGCCCGGCTTCTGGCTGAGCGGCATTCCCCCTGTGAGAGCACACTGACCACCAGGGGGCAGCTCCTGCGTTGAGCATCTGCCCCCTGGTGGTCAGTGTGCGTCATAGCTACAGGTCATTCCATTATTCAGTCGATTTACATATTAGACTTTTGTTATATAGCAGAGGTCGGCAAACTGCGGCTCCCGAGCCACATGCGGCTCTTTGGCCCCTTGAGTGTGGCTCTTCCACAAAATACCACGTGCAGGCGCGCATGTATAGTGTGACTGAAACTTCGTGGCCCATGCGCAGAAGTTGGTTTTCGGCCTGGGCCTATTTTGAAGAAGTGGCATTAGAACACTCAAGGGGCCAAAGAGCCGCATGTGGCTCGCGAGCCGTGGTTTGCCGACCACTGTTATATAGGATATTAGGAGATTTTGAAAAGAATGAGTTTTGTTATCTTGTCCTTTTTGCAACATCGTCAAACACTGACCTTTTGCATATATGATAGCAAATTAAATCCTAGGAATGACTTTTTCTGCCTAGAGCAGGTGAGGCAAAGCTGACTGAAGCTTTCATAGAGAGAACCAACACTGGGCCAGGTCTAACAGGGATCTCTGTGAAGGGTAGCCAGAAGAGCTAAGACAACGATATCATGAATAGATTTGTTTATTTTCATCAACAAGTGATGATAGAGGAAAAGATCTACCCAGGCTCAGCACCTGGTACATGGGACATTGTCAATTCACACCAGCACAGCTTACCTTTCATTAGTTTCTATATCAAAACAGAACCTCTTGTCAATAGACTCCGTCTTCCTTCTCACGCAGTACTTCAGGGTTAAGTCCAAGGGCCCCTGAAAGAAGAGAAGGATTAATAGTCAATTTGGGGGGGAAATGCACAAAAGCTTCTGCATTCTGCAGTGTCCTTCGTGTCACTTGGAAGGCATCGGTCAGGGCAGCAAGAGCAATGTATAGCCTCACTGAGAACCTTTGTCCCTTCAGACGGTAGTTGCAGCAAGATGGAGATGGTTTCTCCCTACTCCAAAAATTAATAAATGGCTGAGATGAAAAGAAAATTATATTCATGGTGGGCCATCACTCTTTTCCAAGTGCACTAGATTAAATAGGAAGCTCATTTCACATCATTTAAGCCTTACATTGTAAGGGGAGTGAAGGAGAAACAGGCTGCCTAGAATCACATTAAGTGTCCAAAATAAACTTTTTGTTAGATGTCTAGGTAGGGAGATTGATATGATTAAGTGGCTTTCTGTAAACCTCCGTCCATTAAAGTGGCCAATGGAGGAGGGGGAGACAAACATTTTTCTTCCCCACTTCTAGACTCTTGAGGATGACAGGGTTTCCAAAAGCAATGACTCCAAAGATAGGGTAGGAGTAAGGAATTTAATGTGTGTATTAGTTAAGGTGGCATTTGGTATTTCATATGTGCAGAATCGTTTGGCCCACCTTAGTCTTGTGGGCACTTAACAAAGCCAATGAAATCCACCTGTTCCACAGATTAAAATTCCCCAGTCCTACACTATTCAGTTTCCCTCTATTATTTCAATAGAAACAATGTGGTATAGGTAAGAAAAGTAACATTTATTAATCTCCTACTAGGTGCCACATATTACACTAGGTATTCATAAACCAACTTTCTTCATAATCTTTGGAGGAAGCTCAGAGAGGTAAAATGGCTTACCCCAAGTCACCCATGTTGGTATAGTGAAAATGGCAATAAACTAAGAAGCTTAAAACCTGGGGTCTTGTCTCAGTTAAGCCATTTACTAGCTATATGATCCAGGGCAAATAATTTTGACTCTCTGAATCTTAATTCCACAGTCTATTAAATGGGAATAATACTACACACCTTACGGTCTCAAATTCAGAAACACTCCCCAAATGCCAGGTCTATGCGTAAGCACTGTACCATCTAAACTGGCTGGTACAGCTGATAACCCAATTATTTTCTCTCATTGACACACTCAACCACCAAAAGCCTATTCTTCTGCTGCTCCTGCACTATGCAAACTCAACTCTAAATTCATCATTCAATCTGCCTTCCCTGCCCCAGCACTTAGAATATCAAGCATTGTTAGTTGCTCAAGATGTGAGTGATTAACAACTGCATTATGTACTCACCCCCTACTTTAAATTCTGAATTCCCTCACATTTGGTGGCACCATAGCTCAGGAGCCTAGGTCTTGCCCTCCACTCTAGGTTCCCCTGCAACCACCCCCATCAGTGTAAAACTACTCTTATTTCATACATGTATCATGCTCTTTCATGACTCCATAACTTTGCATATACTGTTTTCTCCACCTAAAATGACTATGTATATTATTTGCCTGGTTAAACTCTTACTTGTTCTACAACCTGCAATTTAGTTTTATTTCCTCTAAAATCCTTCCCAAATCACATACATTGCCATTATGTGTTTTCACAATTATATTAAAGCTTTATGGTTTCGTGAATCATTTCCTTACTTGACTGAGAAATCCTCTAGAATGTGGGCAATGTTTTATTTATCTTTATATCTCTAGTACATAATAAACAGCACTCAATAAATGTTCACTACATCATCATCCTTGCCATTTTTCTAAGAAGAAAAATGATACCAAGCAAAAAGTACTTACTCAAAATCAAAAAGCTTCTATGCCACCCTGGTCAGCATGGCTCAGTTAGTTCATCGTCTTATGCACCAAAAGGAGGTGGCGGGTTCAATTCCTGGTCAGGGCACATACTCATGTTGTGGGTTCAATCCCTGTCAGGATCCATGTTTCTCTCTCACATTGATGTTTCTCTCTCTCTCTCTCTCTCTCTCTCTCTCTCTCTCTCCCCCCCTTCCTCTCACTTTCAAATCAATAAAAAAATATATCCTCAGGTGAGGACTAAAACAAACAAACAAACAAACAAACAAACAAATAAACAGTGTTTGTGTTTGGGAAAGTGATCTGTAAATTGAGCAGCACAACACAAATGGAAGTTGATAGGCTGAAATAATAGGGAACAGTGGTGAGTACCATAGTCAGAAAGAGGGCTAATTCCTCCATCTTCAAATTCAACTAACCATACCTCACAGTGTTAGTGGGAGAGTATATGAGGCACATGATGGAAAGTATTCAGCACCTGGCACACAGCAGACATTCAATACACAGTGGCTTTTTACAATATTATCATTGTCTTATTTATTTGTATTATTTGGATTTCTAGAGCACAAGTTAATGATAGGAACTAAGTCAGAGAACTGACAAGAAGTCATTTCCAACTATAATTGAGGAAAGTTCAAGTAATTACTTCCACCTACCCTCCCTTCATAATGGAAAAAACATGTTCCTCTTTCCATTCCATAAGGAATACCATAGAAAAACTATGAAGGATGTGACAGGACTGCTGTTTTGCAAGCAGCCACTCAATGAAAAGGGAACAGGGAGAGATAAACTAAAAGAAGGGCTTGCTCTTATATGTTAGGAGGATATGAAAGTGGCATTCACTGCCTCTGTCTTGAGTTTTGCAGTAGGCACCTCTGAGCAGGAGAGAAAGGGCCTAAATGAGCTTACTGTCTAAAAAAGGAACTTTCAAGTCCAGGATTTGGAAAGTAATCCTATATAATAAAGAGCTAATATGCAAATGGTCATCACGCCATAACAGTTCAGACACTCAACAATGGGGAGAGAGGAATGAGGACCAGCCAGGCACAAATGAGCTCAAGAGAGAGGAACAGGGACCAGCCAGGCAGCAGCCCAGGAGAGGGACAAGCCGCCCACCTCACGGTTCTAAGCGCCAGCAGCTGCACCTGCGGCCTGGGAGAGGGACAAGCTGCCTGCCCCACGGTCCCGGGCACCAGCGGCTGGGGCTGGGGCTTGGGAGAGGGACAAGCCACCTACCCCACGGTCCCCAGTGCCAGAGGCTGAGCCTGCACCTATGGCCTGGGAGAGGGTCCAGCAGCCCACCCCGTGGTCCCGGGTGCCAGCATCTGCGGCCCGAGAGAAGGACAAGCCGCCCGCCCTGTGGTCCCGGGCACCAGTGGCTAGGGCTGCAGCCCAGGAGAGGGACAAGCCGCCCGCCCATGGTCCTGGGTGCTAGAGGCTGGGCTGCAGCCTGGGAGAGGGACAAGCCTCCCGCCCTGTGGTCCCAGGCACCAGTGGCTGTGCCTGTGCCTGCACCTGCAGCCTGGCCCAGGAGAAGGACAAGCTGCACACCCTGCCGTCCCAGGCGCCAGCGACTGGGTCTGTAGCCCAGGAGAGGGACAAGCCACCTGCCTCATGGTCTCCAGTGCCAGCGGCTGCACCTGCGCCTGTACCTATGGCCTGGGAGAGGGTCAAGCAGCCCACCCCGTGGCCCCAGGTGCCAGTACCTGCAGCTGTGCCTGTGGCCCGAGAGAGGGACAAGCCACCCTCCCTGTGGGCCCGGTGCCAGTGGCTGGGGCTCCGGCCCCAGAGAGGGAGAAGCTGCCACACCCCGCGGTCCCAGGTGCCTGTGGCTGTGGCCCAGGCGAAGCCACCTGCCCACAGTCCCCTGCAGCTGCAGATGGCCTGGGCAAAGCCAGCCTGGGTCCTGGGTGCCTGTGGCCGGCCAGAGTGAGGGAATTCCGGGTCCCAGGTGCGGGGCAAGTCAGAGGTGGTTAGGGGCGATCAGACCAGCAGGGGAGCAGTTAGGGGCAATCAGGCTGGTAGGGGAGCAGTTAGTGGTGATCAGGCAGGCAGGCAGCGGTGGTTAGGGGCAATCAGGCAGGCAGGGGTGGTTAGGGGCGATCAGGCAGGCAGGCAGAGGGGTTGGGGGTGATCAGGCAGGCAGGCAGGCGAGTGCTTAGGAGCCAGTGATCCCGGATTGCAAGAGGCAGTCGGACATCCCCCGAGGGTTCCCAGATTGGAGAGGGTGCAGGCCGGACTGAGGGACACCCACCCCTGTGCACGAATTTTGTGCACCAGGCCTCTAGTCTTATCTAATAAAGAGGGAATATGCTAATTGACCCTCACGCCATTGCAAAGATGGCAGCACCAACAGCCAATAAAGAGTGAATATGCTAATTGACTGTCACGCCCACAAAGATGGTGGCACCCACAGCCACAAGATCGCGGCACCCAGTCCCCTCAGCCTTGCTGTGTGCCTGCCTCCAGAGTACCCCAGTCCCTTCAGCCCCCCAGCCGCCCACAACCAGCCCGAGGCACAGGCAAGCCTTGGATGGCGGCTGCCCAGCCAACGCCCGAGGTGCAGGGAAGCCTTGGATGGTGGCTGCCCAGCCACCCAGAGCCTTCTGAGGCTCAGGTAACCAGGGCCGGCTGAGGCTTGCGCTGCCAGCAGTGGCAGCAGCAGAATTGAGATGGGGGCATCACCTTCCCCTGATCGCCAGGTCACCTCCCGCCCCTGAGGGCTCCTGGGCTGTGAGAGGGGGCAGGCCGGGATGAGAGACTCCACCTCCAGTGCATGAATTTTCATGCACCGGACCTCTAGTGTATATATAAAAAGAAAAGAAAGAGACTGCAAGACAGTATTGCTTATAAGCACTTGCCAGTCAGGTACATCAGCTCAGTTCCAACAGAAAAGAAACAAGTTCTGTGCTTTGGAATCACATCTAAAGGTGCATTAGCAGTTGGCAGACTGGAAAGTAAGGAAAACTTTGAAGTCATGAATGAGTAACAGGCCCATATGGAAACATGGATGAAGGTTCTGAAACACCTTCATACCATTTGGTACGCTTATTTAGAGTTGCATCCCATCTCCAGTTGACATTCGAAGCAGAGTAACAAAATGTGTGGTTAAAGAACAAAAAAAGCAGTTTTCAGCATCTTGCGACTAAATCTCAATCCTCTCTAATTTTCTGTGAACAAGCCACACAAGCGAGATCGTCTATGGAAAGCACCACAATAGAGAAAAATTGACCTAATTACCTTTCTACCTAAATTGGGTCTTCATGTACTACAACTTTCAATGCTAACAAGTCACTTTGTCAATTTGTAAGGAATTAAAATACTTAAATAAATATCATCACTAAGACCCTGTCTGAGAGACAATGAAAAGGACACATTGAGCCCCACCAGTGTGGCTCAGTGGTTGACCTCCTATGAACCAGGAGGTCATGGTTTTATTCCTGCTTAGGGCACATGCCCTGGTTGTAGGCTGGATTCCCAGGAAGGGGAGTGCAGGAGGCAGCTGATAAATGTTTCTCTCTCATCGATGTTTTCTCTCTCTCTCTCTATATATATATATATACCTCTCCTTTCCTTTCTCTAAAATCAATAAAAATATATTTATTTAAAAAATGAAACATTGAACTAGTTTAGCATATTAATAGTCTATCAGCTTTTATCTTAAGAAATCCTGGAGTATGTGTGTGTGTGTGTGTGTGTGTGTGTGTGTGTGTGTGTGTGTGTATTCCCAAAACTCCTGAAAAGGTAGGCAAAAGTGAGATGACAGAATAAAAGTTTTAGCTCTATGGTCTAACATAACAAATATACATAGCCTATCAGATTCCCCCAGGTGAGTAAACTATGTTTTCAGTGTATTAAAGTCATTTGCCACTTTGGGGAGTGGAGGAATGTTTGGAGGGAAGAAGAAGAGGCATTAACTGCTTAAAGATATTTTAGTATTATTACATAGACTGTGAGGAATAGGTTATTCCAACTTTAGACAACAGACTAACTCTTTTAAAAAGTAATTTTGATAAATTATAGTTTAAACTCTTGCTATTTAAAAGACTCCTATAATAGAGCCTTCTTAAAAGCAAGACATATTCTCCACCCGCAATTCATCCATACTTTTGCAAATTTTCTTTGTACAATGTGACAGGCAGTTGTAATAATTTAGTAAATGGTGTGAAAGAATAGAGGCACTTTCCAAAGGCCTGACATAATTAACAGAGATCTTTTGCTCAACTGAGAAGTATCGGGCCCAATGCCAAAGAGAACATATAAAGCCAAGGCTTCACATGACAGTGATGGATTTGGTTCTTTGACACTAAATCAACATATACTCTTTTCTGAGATGCAGTCACAGATGCATTGCAAAAAATGTGGCACCAAAAAGAACTGACCTGCTTAGCACCTGGCTTCTGCTCCATTGGCGTCATGGTGAGTGTTTTGGTCTCTTTCTCATACTGGCAGTAGTATTTCACCCAGGATATTCCCAAAGCCCCTAGAATGAGAGGCAAAAGTAAGCTAACAAATTAATTTTTTGGCTGCATGGTCAGTCCGACCCCAAGATGGAAGCTGTGTACACCTTGGCTTTCAGGGTCATGCTCCAGATACAGCCCTGTACATATGGAGATCTGAACCCTCATCAACTCTTTCTACATCTGTTCTGGCTTGCTCCAAACCACTCATCTTGCCATGTTCCCTATGAATGCTGCCACTACACATCCTATTGCATAAGCTGGAAACCTATCATCAGCAAACATTCAATACACTGTGGCATTTTATGATATTATCATTGTCTCATTTATTTATATTATTTGCCTTTCTAGAGCACAAGTTAATAATAGGAACTAAGTCAGAGAACTGACAAGAAGTCATTTGTGTTTTCAACATTGTATTAAAGCTTTAGGTTTCTATGTCTGATTTCCCTACTTGTCTGAGAAATCCTCAAGAACGTGGGCAATGTTCCTACTTCCCTGTAATGTGCCCCATTTGATTGGTGGTTGGGTTCTGCACATTCTATCCGCTAAATGTCTGTCTTTTAGCTGTCTCATAGTCTCCATCTCTTTTAGAACTAAATTAGTCCCACACCCTATTGCTGACTTATCTTTTTCATCTTTTATAAGATATTTCAAGCAAAATAAAAAGTCATCATTTTTCCAATTAATTATTTCAGTGGCCTTCTCTCTGGTTTCCCCCATCTCTGTTCACTTCTTTCTAGTCCATTCTCTACTCTTTTGTTAGAGGAATGTGTAAACTATATAACTCTGTCATTCATCTCATTATAAACCATCCATGATTTTTCCATTATTTGAAAACTCATAAGGTTGGCCCACAAAGCTCTTCATGTGATGATCATATTTACCATTTCAACTTTGTCTTTTCTAACCCTTCTATCTGTGTTCCGTCTCATTTAATTACTCTGTTACCAAATAAATATGTGACCATATAATTTATCAACCATATTCAAGACATATTTAAGAGTGAATGAGGCACCACTGATAATTACATCAGGACAACAGATATAAACCAGGACTATTCTTGGCAAATCAAGACCCTACAAATAAACTATATCTTCACACACCTCTGTGCCGCCATTCATGCAGTGGTATACTTCCCTTTTTGTTTACCTGTCAGGATCCCAGTTTTATTTCCCTTTTCGTTTACCTGTCAGGATCCCAGTCATAATTCAAGTTCTACTTCAAACATAACTTCCTCAGTGAAGGTATATATATATATATATTAGAGGCCCGATGCATGAAATTTATGCAAGAGTACGCCTTCCTTTCCCCAGCTGCCGGCACCGGCTTCCCTCTGGCACCCAGGACCCGGGATTCGGGATTCCCTCCAGCACTGGGACCAGGGTTTCCCTCCGGCTGCCTGCAGACACCTGGGACCCAGGCCTCCCTCGCAGTCCTGGCTTCATCCGGAAGGTCGTCCAGAAGGATGTCTGGTCTAATTAGCATATTACTCTTTTATTATTATAGATATCCCTTATATATATTGTCAATACATCTATACTAATAAACGACCCATCAGCAGGCTGTGTGCACAGCAAGCACAGGTGGGCGGGGACTTGCAGTGTCGGGGACGGGGGCAGCTCCGGCCATGGGTCCGTAGGTGCGAGCAGATGCGCCTCTGCCACAGGCCTGGCCTGGGGGCAGAGCCACGGCAGAGCAGCCTCTCCACCGCAGCCCCAGCCGTGGGTCCACAGGCATGCAGAGGTCCGCATGTCTCCACCATGGCCCTGCCCGGGGATCTGCAGGCCTCCCCCGGCTCCAGTCTACCTCTTTGGGGAAATCCATCGAGGAGCCCCAGATGGGTGGGTGGGGCCTACCTCTTTGGGGTGATGGATCGTGGGGCTCCTGCACTGTGACAGGACACAGGCCAGGTTGAGGTACCCCCCCCCGCCCTGAGTGCACAAATTGTGTGCACCGGGCCACTAGTTTCATTATAATTATTGATATGCTTGTCCATCTTCCTCATCAAAATGTGTACTTCTTGGGGGCAAAAACGAAGGTTTTTCATTTTTTTTTGTATGCCTAATGTACTGAATATTGTCTGGAAAAAAGAATGCTCAGTAAGCATACATTCAACTGAGTAGCAGTGCCATATCCATTTGACAAATTAGAAAACAGGGACATAGAAGGATCATATAGCTAAATATTATTAGAGCCAAGATTATAAACCCATTATTCTGTACTTTTTTAATAATATTACAGGGTTCACAACCAGGGGCAATTTTCCCTCCCAGGGGACAGTTGGCAACATCTAAAGACATTTCAGATTATCACACCTAGGGAGTTTTTTAAAAATAAAGTGGGGATAAATGCTGCTAAACATCCTATAATACATAGTATGCCCCCCTCAGAACAAAGAATTACCGATCCCAAAGTGTCAATAGTGCTGAGACTGAGAAATCCTGCAAGGCAGAGTTGAAGGAATGAATCTGACAAATGGAAGAACACATTTTTGAAAACCATCAAAAGTTAATTGCTCTAAGAGAGGAAAAGCAAAATAACATCACTGCTACAATATTATGCTTTGTGTATTTAGTGGTTTTTGCCACAGGTAACCTCTGGGTAGACTCTTTTGCCTACTCTCCAGGTAGAATAATTCTGGGCAGGGAATAAAATCACAGGCTTTACGGGCATTAGGACATAGTTCACAAGGAAAATCAAACTGTACATACAGGTTTCCATAATGTAATTTAGGAGGCAGGAAAATGTGAATCATCTGCAATGTTTGGTGACTGGATAAGTTAACACATTTTTCTTGGCTATCAGTGAACAATTGCCTTGCCCACTGAAATCACAATGGTTATTTAGTGCTTTACGGGCAACCATGTAATCCTAAGGCAGTGGAAGGTACAGAGTATGGAGGTAGAAGCATAGGTTTTGACTTTTCATACACATGAGTTTACTCTTAGGCTGTTACTTGACAGTTGGCTGACTTTCAACTAGTGATATTTCTAAGCCTAAGTGGCCTCATGTGAAAAATGGGTATGACAAAGTGGTTTCAAAGATTAAATGAGATACAGTACTTAGAGCACTTAGTAGGTATAATAAAATTATTTTTCTGTCTCTGTTCCCCTATCTCCTTTTTTGCCACAGTAAAAGAGTCATTAAAATGACTAAGTGATTAACAATCCCCATTTTGAATCTCAGAGAACACCTGCGGTCTTATTATCCCAGAGCCTTTGGAAAACAATTCCTTAACCTTCCCCTCAAATTTATCCTTCTTTTTATTTTTACTACTCTCAGACTTCTCTCCAAAGAGGCATAGTTCTCAGGGGTCTGTGATCATTATTGGTGCCTGAAGTTTGGAAGGGCGAAGAAGCAGTAGGTGACTGCCTACTTAAAACCAGTGGGTATCCCTGTATTCCCACTTACATTTCTCTTGGGTATAGAGATAGCCTTCAATTGTTGGCTGTCCTGGAAGTTTGCAAGTCTGTGGAGCCTCTTTCATCCTTTTCTTAAGTTCTTCCATCTCTTCTCGGGTACTGGAGAAATGATTTCTTGTCTGTCAAGACATTATCATTATAATCATCACCATCATCATCATAAATAAGCAATTTTTGGTCAGAGACCCACAGTTTTCTTAGCTCTTATCATATGTTACAACATAGAAAAAACAACAACAAGTGTTGAATGCCATAAAGACTAGAAAACAATTTTATGGAGTTGAACAGCAGTAAAGACTAAAAGAGCAACAAACATAAATAGCAATGTACCCAGAAAACCACATATGGGAGATTTTTTTTTTTCTAATAGGAATGACATAAGACTCAAATAAATAAGGGCCCTTAGAATTCTGAGCATGAGACTGACCACTGCTTCACCAAGAGAGCAACTTCTAACTTCTGCCTCAAGTAAAGTTACTGCCTACTGAACTCTGATATAAATTCTGACCATTAGAATAAAATGTATGAAAGGATGCTTATTTTGAAGATAGGTGAACAGAAAACCTATGTTTTCATAACCATGAATAACAAAAGCTAATGGTAAGAAGTAATATTTTAAAAATTCAAAACTAAAACACAGTGGCAAAACACAATATGAAATGTGGGAATGAGAATCATTAGAGGTCATTAGCATTTAATTTCAAGATTTTCACATGAGAAGAGAAAAAATGGCGACCGAACAGGCAGACCTGTCATGCACCAGGGCCATAAAGAAAATACGACTAATTTGGAGCACATTCATCTGGAATTACCAACTGAGGTCCAGCTGAGGAGGAGACTTACATCAAGGGAGGACAGAAAACACGTGGAGACATGTAGGAAGGGTGAGGTCACGAGAGGAGCTGACCCAGTTCCCAGGGGAGGCAGGCCAGCGGGGCAGAGAGAGGAAGGAGCACTAGGTTACAGGATGGTCTTTTCCCTCAGAAGATAGAGGCTCGGAACCCAGGCTGGTATCCACAGCCCGGAGCACCAGAGCCAAGACCCGAAGCCCACATAACATCCAGCCATGAAAGGTGGCAGGGTTGCTGGCTGCGGTGGAGTCTGGAGTAGGTAGATGTGAGGCAGTTGGAGAGAAAACCTAAGTTTCATTTTGTTGTTGTTGCTGTTTTTTAACCCCAGAGCACAGAAGTATTCATTTGCAGCTACTCACTCGAGACTTGGGTGCAGGAAGGGAGGTGTGGACTTGAGGTGCCTAAGGAGAGGCTGGAGTAGAAGCATTACAGGGAGATGTGGAAAAGCAGCAGCCAGGAGTATTTCATCATAGGCCCCCAAAACTAAAGGGCCATTTTTGCTGAGAGGAACTAGCCACTCCCAGTAGCCGAATGGCAGGGAAAAAAACCAAAAAACCTGCCCTAGGTGATACACCTGTCCCACCGTCAGGATCCCTCATGCCAGACCCTACATTTTGACCTTTTCAGAAGGAATAAAAGCAAAGGCCAAGCCTATGGGTTTGAACAATCTCAGGAGCATTGGTGACTGGATTAGAGGAGGGGCCACCCACCCCCCTATGCAGTAACCAGACTGGTTACTTTCCCTGCACAGGAGAGCTAATAAAAACTCCAAGTTTCCAGCCAACCCCACTGGTCTCCATACAAGGATCTCTGCCTAGCCGAGGGCAGAGTAATATTTTGGGCCACTCACAGAGGAGTAGCTCTGGGACTGAGAAACACACCCACCACATTGCCTGAAAGCTAAACAGCACCTCCCCCATCTAAAACCCTTTCAGAAACAGACTTTTGAGTGATTAAGATTGACAGCTGGCTAGCAGGCAAAGGCAGGCAGAAGTGGAGCCCAGGGAACCAGAGAAAGTTTGCTGACTCAGCCCTGCATCCTATGCTGCTAACAAGCCTATGTTAGAGGGCAGATTGGCCCCTCCTGCATGCACCCAAGGCCTGTGGAAACAGATACAAAAGGTGCATATGTGGATCACTTGGAGTTTCAAGCAGGTTGCTGAAAGCCAAAGGAGGTCAGTTCCTGACAGGGTTAGCACCCAAGTACCTCACAGGAAGTCCAGAATTGGCAGACAGAAGGGTGGGGTCCAAAGAGAGTTCTCATGGGACACTAAACTTGGCTGAAACAAATGCCACTTCACTTTTTTTTCTCCCTTTTTTTAATTTTTCTTTTTTCCTCCCTTTTGTCTTCTCTTTCTTTTTTCTTTCCTTTCTTTTTTCCATTCTAACATTTATCTTTATCTATCTGCTTTATTGATTTGTTATTATTCTAGTCTCTGTTTTTTCCTTCATATAGCTAATTTTCCTCTTCCCTTTTCCTACTCAACTCTTTTTTTTTTTTCTATTTTTTTCTCTTTTCATTCTCTCTTTTCTTTTTCTCCTGCTTTCTCATCTTTTTACTTTTTCCTTGTTTTAGGTCAATGTGCTTTCTCCTCTAATTTATTTTTCAAAATTTTCCTTGTATTTTATTTTCATTTATCTCCCTCCATTATTTTAAACCATTTTCCTTCCCCTATCACCCTAATTCTTTATTCTTATTTTATTTATTTCTGCTCTGCATCTACATATTCCATACCCCCCTTTTTTGGTTGTTTTTTGGTTGTTTGTGCTTTATTTGTTTGCTTTGTTTTGTTTTCTCCTCATATTTTTCTTTCTTTTTTTCTATCACTATTGCTCTTTTCTCTTTTGCAATTCTCTATTCTCTGGTGGTTGCTTTTGTTGGTGCTGTAGGGGTCTTGTGTGCATTTTTGTTTTATTTCTTCTGTTTTGTGTTTTGTTGTGTTTTATTTTATTCCATTCAGTCAGCATCTCCACAACAGCTCACAAGATGTGGTCAAGGTTGAGCCACATAGCCAGCAGCCTGAGAAGAGACTCTATCCATGAACAGGATAATAACATTCAAGACCCAACTACAACATGAGTACCCAAATAACTCAAACAAGTGGGATTCCTAGAGGACCCAGCTCAGGAGATCTAAGAGACCACACAACTGGGTACCATAAAATATCTACTACATAAGACCACCCCACACAATCTGGGAGGCATAGCAGTTTGATCTAATACATAGAAACAAAAACAAAGGGATAGCAAAAATGGGGAGACAAAGAAATAACTTTAAAATGAAATAAAAGGAGAAATTGCCAGAAAAGGAACTAAATGAAATGGAGGTAAATAATTTGTCAGATAAAGAATTCAGAGTAATGGTAACAAGGGTGGTCAAACAATTCAGTAAGACCTACAAGCAACTTAATGAGAACTATAAGGGTCTTAATGAGAGCTACGCCAACATGAAAAGAGAGGTTGTAACAATAAATAAGAATCAATTGGAAATGAGGAATGACATAGCTGAAATAAAGAACACCCTAGAACAGTGGTCGGCAAACTCATTAGTCAACAGAGTGGCAAACTGCTGACCACTGCCCTAGAAGGATTCAACAGTAGACTAGAAGAAGCTGAGGACTGAATCAGCAAATGAGAAGACAATGTAGAAAAAAACAAAAGCATTTAGAGCTGCAAATGGGAAAAAAAAAGTTTTTTAAGCAAGAGGGAGTCTAAGGGAACTTTGGGACAACATGAAACATAACAACATGCACATTGTAGGGGTACCAGAAGGAGCAGAATCTGAGAAAGGAATAGAGGACCTGTTCTAAGAATGACAGAAAATTTCCCTAAATTGGGGAAAGAAAAAGTCACTCAAGTTCAGGAAACACAGAGTGTCCCAAACAAGTTGAACCCCAAAAGACCCACACCTAGGCACATTTTTAAAAAATATTTTGGTAACTATTTTGATAATTACTTGATTTTTTAATTTTTTTCTTTATTGACTAAGGTATTACATATGTATCCTTATCACCACTTGCTCCCCCACCCCCCCACTCATGCCCTCACCCCCCTGGTGTCTGTGTCCATTGGTTAGGCTTATATGCATGCATGCAAGTCCTTTGGTTGCTCTCTCCCCCTTACCCCCATCTTCCCCTACCTTCCCTCTGAGGTTTGACAGTATGATCGATTAAAATGGCAAACAATAAAGTCAAAGAAAGAATCTTAAAGGCTGCAAAAAGAGGCAAAGTTACCTACAAGGGAGCTCCCATTAGACTGTTAGCTGACTTCTTAAAGAAACACTTCAAGCCAGAAGGGAGTGGCATGAAATAGTCAAAGTATCACATGATCTCACTCATATGTGGAATCTAATAAACAAAATAAACTTATGAATAAAATAAAACCAGAGACATAGAAGCATGGAACAGACTGATGAATTTCAGAGGGAAGGTGGGGGTAAGGGGTGGGAGAGAAGTGATTAACTGGGGAAATTATATGCATATACTCATCAGCCATGGACACAGACTCTATTAGTGGTGAAGGCCTGGAAGGGGAGGGTATGGGGTGGAGGGGGTCAGTGTGTAAAAGAAAAACACAAACAAAGGGGACATCTGTAATACTTTCAACAATAAAAATAAAATTTAAAAAAATGATTGTCACATGACAGTGACAAAGGTGATCTGAGCTACCCTATCCAGTTGGACCCATTCTAGTCACTGTCCTCTAAATGAGTTAACCATATATATTAATGCAAAGGCTTCCTAAACTCATACTTGTCAAGCTATATTGGAAGGAAGATTCAAAGGATTAACCTGGTTATAGGAATACTTTATAAATCAGGGGAGGATAAGGGCTCTCACATCCTGGTGAAGAAAATTCCCCAGTAATAAGAGTCCCCAGAAATAAAAACAACAACAATAGCAACTGTAAGTCAAGATCCTTCTAAACAAACAAGTCCAAATTTATTTCCACTGCCACTTACCAACCATTTTCATCTAAAAATACACCTATAAATTTCATGTAATGAAATAACTAGCTCAAAGTCACTGCCTCAGTGATGCCTTCTTTTACTATACTAGTTGGTCAATTGTTAAACTCTCTGTGCATCTTTGAAATTTTGTTCTTAATTTTATTATAGCATTTATCAAAAGGCATTATGAGTTATCTGTGGTTATGTCTCTGCACCAAGAGACTGTATATTCATTGAAGACAGAAAAATTAACATGTCGCATTGTATG
This sequence comes from Eptesicus fuscus, assembly GCF_027574615.1. Classification (NCBI taxonomy): domain Eukaryota; kingdom Metazoa; phylum Chordata; class Mammalia; order Chiroptera; family Vespertilionidae; genus Eptesicus; species Eptesicus fuscus. The sequence continues at coordinate 49,202,028 of NC_072473.1, forward strand.
TTACAATACCTGGCACTATATATATATTCATTATATCCACAAGCATTCATTAAATGTGAGATAAATAAATAAATAAGAAAAAAAATGTGACAAGAATGAGAAGGCTATGCCTATGCCCATCTATAATGGCCAACATGGGGGGAAAAAGTGGAGAAAACCATTAATATAATCTAGTTAACTCTAGTAATAAGTAGTGAAAAAAGGAAGAGGGGGGGAAATGGACATTCATTGTAATAAAACCCACAATGAGAGTGTCTTGACTGATGAGCAGGAAAGTAGCATAAAACCTGTGCACAAACAAGCCAATAACTGAATTCTGATCTGGGAGAAAGATAGCAAATTAACAACTCTTAATAAATATTGGATAGATAGAGTTGTCAGTGGGTGTAAGGGTGGGTTTGAGCAACAGTCAGCGCCATAGACAGGGAAGAGCTAATAAAGGAAGAGCAAGAACCATCCAGTACACTAAAATATCTGTGCTCTGTACCAGTGTGTCTCGACAAATTGGCTGGGATGCAAAAACCTAGAATTCGAAAGTCAAGGTCATCAGGGTTTAAATCCAATTGTAATGCAGAGACAAGTGAAAACACCCACATACAAACTTACATTCTGCAAACTTAGCTGGAGCTTTTGTTTGTAAGGGAGGAAATCCTGTGTGAGCTCCACAGTCAAGTTGTTGGAAATGAAGAGGCTATGGAGAAAGGCCAAGACCTAGGGAAAACATGTAAAAATATATTTATCACCAGCGCCTTCTCATTGATCAAATAAAGAAAACAGAAGCACAGAAAAGAAATTCCACACCGTGTTTACCCAGTATAGTCTTAAAATCAGTCATGCAAACACAAACATGTCTACACATAGCTATTGTCTTACCAGGTTAAACATTTACACTGAACTCGGTTCCAGAAAATAAGGACTACTAACAAATTTATTCATTCAGATCCTTTTCAGATAGCATATAAAACCATTCATAATTTTGACTGCATGGAGACAGACTGTGTCTTTTCTCTCTAAATGCTAAGGATTAGCACAGAGTAGGTACTCAATAAATATTTGTTGAATAGGTAACTAAATAAATAAATGAATAAAGTAAGCATCTGTATCTTTATGAAGACTGCCATAATGCTAAAGAATTCAAAGAGCCTAAACCCAATTTTAAATTAGAAAAGTTTTGAGGGAGTTGCAGAAGACAAACAATAAATAAAACATTTTAATGCCCGAAATGTTCAACCCCATTAAAAATCAAATATACATAAATAAAAACAAAAAATATGAATTTTATCTATCAAATATAAACATTTTAAAAATAATGCTCAATGCTGGCAATAGTAAAGTATAATAAAAAATACTAAAAATTGCTAGTTTTTAGAAAGTAAACAGGTGAGCACAAATAAAATGCACACACACCATATACATATAAACATATATGTATATATAAATACAAATATATATGTATACATACATAAGCACATACAAAACTATGTATATAAATGCACGTGTATATATAGTACTATGTACCATATATACACATGTATATACATATATATGTGCATATATATATGTGTGTGTGTATCACACACAGTACTATAAACAATCTTCCTGTTTCTTTCCCAAGCTTTCCCATTTCAGGAAATTACAACACTATCCAATCAGTCAATCAAACCAGAATGTAAAGAATAATATCTGATTTCTCTTTCACTCTCATCTCAATCCAATCTATCAATAATTCTTGTCAGTTTTGTTTACAAATATGTCTCAAATCCAGCCATTGTTTTCTATTTCCACTACCACTATTCTATCCCAAACCAACCTCTTCTCTTGCTTAAAGAACTGCACTAACCTTCTAACTGGTTTCTCCACTAATAATATTGGCTTCTTCCAAGCCATTCTCCATATAATAATATCAACTCATATTATATCCTGCTTAATACCCATCAGAGGTTTCCCTTAGACTACAATCCAAACACCTTACCATAACTAGAGGTCCTATGCCATCCTTTCAGATATTATTTGCTGCAATTCCCTTATATCTCAACAGTATTTCATTCCTTGATTGCACCATTCTTTCCTAAGTTAAGGACTGTGTATGTCTGTGTTTCTATGCCTGGAATGTTCTTTCCCCATTATTCACATTGCCTCACCTTTGCTTTTTTAGATCTTAATGACAATTTCAGAGGCCCTCCTTGACTACTAGATCTAAAGTAGCTGCCCATTTTTGTTGTTTTAGTGCTTATTACAACTTACGATTATTTTATTTATGTACTAGAGGCCCGCTGCACAAAATTTGTGCACGGGTAGGGTCCCTAAGCCTGACAGGCAATCAGGGCTGATCTGTGGGGCAACCGGTGGGGTGATTGGGAGCCCCCCCACCAGCACCCGCCTTGGCCAGCCTGGCACTGCCCGCTCATCAGCCCCGCCCTCCGCTGCCACTGCTGGTCACCTCCATCTGCGGGGCGACCTGCAGGGCGATCAGGGGACCCCTGCTGGCACCTGCTTTGGCTGGCCTGGGGCCCGAGGGCAGCTTCTGTGTTGGTCGTCTGACCCCTGGTGGTCAGTGCACATCATAGCAATGCGTCGTTCTGCCAGTAGTTCCACCATTCAGTCAATTTGCATATTAGGCTTTTATTATATAGGACTAGTGGCCCTGTGCATGAAATTCATGCACGGGGGGAATGTTCCTCAGCCCGGCCTGCACCCTCTCCAATCTGGGACCGCTTGGGGGATGTCCAACTGCCGGTTTAGGCCCGATCCCTGTGGGACATCCCTCTTGCTATCCGGGACCACTGGTTCCTAACCGCTCACCTGCCTGCATGCCTGATAGCCCCAAACCACTCTGTCTGATGGCCTGCTCACCCCTAACTGCCCCCATGCCAGCCTTCTCGCCCCCAACTGCCCCCCCTGCCGGCCTGATTGCCCCCAACTGCCCCCTGCCAGCCTGCTCACCCCCAACTGCCCCCTGTCAGCCCCCAACTGCCCCTCCTGCCAGCCTGATCACCCCCAACTACCCCCCATGCCATCCTGCTCGCCCCCAACTGCCCCCCTGCCAGCCTGCTCACCCCAAACTGGCCACCCCTGCTGGCCTGATCACCCCAATTGCCCTCCCCTCCTGGCCTGATCACCCCTAACTGCCTCTGCCTCGGCCCGGCCACCATGGCTTTGTCCGGAAGGACATCCAGAAGGTCTCCTGGTCTAATTAGCATATTACCATTTTATTAGTACAGATATTTTTCCTTCCCTTTGGTCTACTGACACGAGACAGTAGTATTCATAATGACAGAAATTGAGTCTGCCTTGTTGACTATAGCATAACCAGTGTTTAGCACAGTGCCAAACACATAATACAAGCACAATAAATGTTTATGGGATGAATGAATAAATACTTGTTTGCACATATACATAAACAGACATATGTAAATGACAGATATACATAAACACAGATGCATATATTAGTTTGCAATATATGCATGTTTATGCACATAGGTATACACACACCCAAATCTACAAGTACATGGGTATATGTATATAGAGAAAAAAAATGTAATAGGTACATAGAGTACATGGGAAGAGAATGCCACAATATTAACAGTGATTATCTCTATATGGGGAATTTTGTTTTTTGTTTTGTTTTTCTTATAATTTGTTATAGCTTTTCTGCAATAAGAATACATTTGTTATAACAAAAAGTTGTTAAAATTCAACTGTTAAATCAAAGCACACCATATTTTATAACAAATTAAGGAGATTTAAGTAAAGAAAAAGTTAAAGAAAATAGAAGTAAAAATGTTAGAATGGAAAGTCATTGAGTACACGGGACATGAGTTCATAGCACAGTACCTGGGATATGATGAGTATTTTAAAAGGCTTTATGAAAGCATGAGAGGAAGAAAGAAAGAAAGAAGAATAAGGTAAAAAGAAGGGAGACAGAGCCTGTCCAATGTAGCTCAGTGGTTGAGCATCAAGCCAGGAACCAAGAGGCCACCATTTAGATTCCCAGTTAGGGCACATGCTCAGGTTGTGGGCTCCATCGATGATGTTTCTCTCTCATCTATCTCTCTATCCCTCTCCCTCCCTCTCTAAAAAAAATCAATAAAAACGTGTGTGTGTGTGTGTGTGTGTGTTGTGTGTGTGTGTGTGTGTGTGTGTTAAAGGGAGACAGCAAAAGCCAGGGAGCGCAAGAACAAGAAAGGAAGAAAAGAAAGAATAAGCATAGCTAGAGACAAAAAAATGGGTGAGGAAAGATTCATTTTTAAACAGGGAATATCTTTCACATTCTTCGAGGTTCCAATTTTATGATCAAAGTTCTCTGTATTTACCAAGCATTTGTTAAATATTTTTAGGGCATTAACCAACAGATAGAACTTACCGGCTCCACAATATTGAACTTCTTGGACTCCTGAACTTCCTGTATTTGATAAACATAATCAAGGGAGGACTCGAAAAAAATGTGCCTCTCCTTGTCCACCTGCAGGTCTGCCTGTATAAAAAGGGTAGCAAATGTTACAAATCAGCATAGTCATTCATGCAAGTCAGTGCTTATGGGATCAACAGAATGCTAGAGCTAGAGAAGGTTTTAGCCACCAAGTAGTGATCTTATTTCTTTGTTTTACAATTAGGGAACATGAAGCCACGAGATAAAAGATGATTGACACAAGACTTCGGTTTCTGGTCCTACAAGTAAGAAGCCTGTAAGTTGTCATGCCCATTGTCATTCAAGAAAAAAGCTAAACAAGGTAAAAAATCAACAACTCCTCTTAGATCCAACAGAGAATAGAAATCAGAGAGAACAATGTCTCAAAAACTGTATAGACATTTGAATATAAAGAATCAAAGCTGTTGCTGCAGCCTATATAAGATATTTAAGAACTCTCTAGTAGGTCCAAGATGGTGGCATATGTGAACAGTGAGCTTGCACCCTCCCAAAAACACATCCAATGTACCCCTATATTTACAGAAATCCCTCCTGAAAGACAACTGAGAGCCTTTTTTTCAATAGATTCTGCATAACAAACAAGAGAGAGAGAGAGAGAGAGAGAGAGAGAGAGAGAGAGAGAGAGAAGCGAGGGGGCGGGTGTGAGATATAGAAGGCTGAGGAACCACGAGAGCTCTACAGAAGCTGAGGGAACAGCCCAGGACCAGAGAAACTGGCACACATCATTATTTACAGGTCCTAGGCATGTGGATAGCAGATGGAAGCTCCATCCAGGTTCTATGGCCAACCTGCAGGTGCTGCAACACATCCTCAGCCACCATCCTGGAGCTAGATCCAACAGAAGAAGGAGGGCATGATAGCTTGCATCAAAAAAGCTTCTTCACTCAGAGACTGATCCAGCAGGTGTGGCAGGGTTATGTTTCAGTGTTATGCTTCACCCATTGGGTTGCACATACATGTGGCACTACTCTGCCTGGAGAGAATAGAGAGGTAGCAAAAGACTGTGGTCCCTGGTTATAGGAATGTCCTATCTGGAGGAAGTGCAGAGATAATGGGGCACTGCTACTCCTACAAAGAGTATGGAGCTGATAAATCGGCTGTGGTGCCAGCACACAGAACTGCCCCATCAGAGAAAGTGCAGAGATAGGGGGGCACTGCTGCATGCACACATAGGGCTTCTCTGCCCAAAGAAAACACAGATCTAGCAAAACCTTGCAGATCAATGCAGAGTGAGTGGGGTGCTGCCGTGCATTTGGGTAGGGCTGCCAAGCCAAGAGAAGGTAAAGAACTAACAAAGTAAGGCTATTTGTACACACAAGGCTGCCCTACCAAAAGAAAGGGTGGTGCTAATAAGTGGTTGTGATACAAGAAAGCAATCATGCAGAACAGCCCAGCACAAATAATTAAAACAACAGGACATGATGAGCACACACAAAGTAGTCCCTTCTATCATGCAGCCCTCCCCATATTAAAAAGGCAAGAAAGCACACACACACACACACACACACACACACACACACACACACACACCAGGCTACCCAAATCAGAACCCACTCCTTCAGGCCATGTGAAACAATACATACTGCAGGCACCTACCCCAACTACAACCAGCAAGCTAAAGGTATACAACACACAAACTAACAGGGACCACTATTTTAAGAATGGGAAAGGTAACTAACTATTCAAACCAACTCAAAGGCACAAACACAGAAAGTCAAACAAAATGGGGAGACAGAAGAATATACTCCAAATGAAGGAACAAGAAAAAACTCCAGAGGAAAATCCTAATGAAACACAGTTAAGTAATTTGCCAGATAAAGAATTCAAAGCAATAGTCATAAACATATTCAATGAACTTGAGCATAGAATAGAAGAACTCAGAGAACACTTGAATAGAGATAGAAAATGTAATAATCAATCAGAGGTGAAGTATCCAATAACTAAAGTGAAGAATACATTATAAAAAAACAACAGCAGCTTTATAAATACAGAAGGACAGATTAGTGAACTGAAGGCAAAATAGTGGAAATTATCCAATCAGAAACAAAATGAAAATAGACTTTTTTTTTAAAAAACTGAGGATAGTATAAATCTCTGAGATGCATAAAGCAACCTAACATTCACATTATAGGGATTCCAGAAGGAGGGGAAAGAAAGGGGGAAAAAAAATTTTTTTTTGAAGAAATAATGGCTGAAAACTTTCCTAATCTAGGGAAGGAAACATATATTAATGTCCAAGAAGCATAGAGAGTCCCAAAAAAGATGAATCCAAAGGAAAATAAAACAAAGAAAAAAAAAGATGAACCCAAAAAGACCCACACCAAGATATCCTATATAATAAAGAGCTAATATGTAAATGGTCATCACACCCTCACACAGTAACAGCTCAAACACTCAATACTGGGGAGAGAGGAATGGGGACCAGCCAGGCACAAATGAGCTCACGAGAGAGGAATGGGGACCAACCAGGCTGCAGCCCAGGAGAGGGACAAGCCACACATCCCATGGTCCCAGGCGCCAGCGGCTGGGGCTGTGGCCCAGGAGAGGGACTAGCCACCTGCCCTGCGGTCCTGGGCGCCAGCGGCTGGGGCTGTGGCCTGGGAGAGGGACAATCTGCACACTCCACAGTCCCCACAGTCCCAGGTGCCAGCAGCTGGGGCTGCAGCCCAGGAGAGGGACAAGCCGCCTGCCCCACAGTCCCAGGCACCTGAGGCTGCAGCCTGGGCTAAGCCATCGGCCCATGGTTCCTGCAGCTGCAGCCAGCCTGGGCAAAGCCAGCCTGGGTCCCAGGTGCCTGCATCCAGCAGGAGGAGGAAATCCTGGGTCCCAGATGTGGGGCGAGGCAGAGGCGGTTAGGGGCGATCAGGCAGGCAGGCAGGCAGGCAGGCAGACAAGCAGTTAGGAGCCAGCGGTCCCAGATTGTGAGAGGCAGTTGGACATCCCCCGAGGGGTCCCAGATTGGAGAGGGTGCAGGCAGGGCTGTGGAACCCCCCTCCTGTGCACGAATTTTGTACACTGGGCCTCTAGTATTAAAATGAAAATGAAAAAGTTAAGAATAAAGGAGACAATTTTAAAGACAGAAAGAATGAAACAAGTAACATACAAAAGAAATCCTATAAGACTAAGCTGATTTCTCAGAAGCAACTTTACAGGCCAGAAGAAAGTGGGAGAAAATGTTTAAGTGCTAAAAGAAAAAAAAAATCTATCACATATAATACTATATCCAGCAAGGTTATTTAGAATTGAAAGAGAGATAAAGAGTTTACCGGACTAGCAAAGACTAAAACAGTTCAGCCCTTGCTGGTGTGGCTCAGTTGGTAGAAATATCACACCATTACCAAAACATTGCAGATTCCATTCCCAGTCAGGGCATATTTCTATGTTGCAGGTTCAATCCCCAATCAGGGCACATATTGAAGGCAACCAATCAATGTTCTCTCTCTCTTTCCCTCCCTCCCTTCCTCTCTCTTCCCCTTTCTTCCCCTCTCCCTAAACTCAATAAGTATACCCTCAGGTGAGGATTAAAAAATAAAATAAAAACATTCACAATCACTAAACCAGCCTCACAAGAAATGGTAAAAGGGATTTCTTTAAAAAGAAAGAAAAAGTCCAGAACCCAAATAAGAAAACATGGGAAGAAAAAAGATCTCACTAGAGGAAGATGAGGGCAGAGTAGGTGGAAGTTGCACTTGCTTCCTCCCAGCCCCAAACTGGAATTTAAATTATAGAATAATTGACCTAAATAATCAACTGAAGACTAGTTAAACTTAAGTCTTATAATCAAGGATTTACAGAAGTCACCTTGAGACTGGTAGAAAGGGCAGAGACGTGAAAAGGTCTAGCTCCAATTGCAGACAGCAGCTGAGAATCCAGAGGAGTATCTAAGCTGCAAAGGTGCCCCCTGAGGAAAGTGGAGTCTCAACCAGACACTGGGTGCCCCAGCTTGGAGCAACAGAGCCAAGAGGAGGCAAACACATAACATCTGCTTGTAAACATCAGCAGGAATTCTGTCCACTATGGAGAGAAGGGAGTTCAGTTAGAAACCCAGATGCCCTCTTAAAAGGACAGAACACAAAATTTCCTTTGCATACACTCCCTATGGGATCCAACAGAGGGAGAGTGGATTGGAACAGTCTTGTGAGAACAGTCTTGGGCTACGTGGCTCCAGGAAGATGGCGGAAGGGACAGGATGGCCATGGGGTACCTGTGCTGAACCTCTCCCACATCACCCACAGATGCCATCTTTCCTGGGGTGAACACTTCCCTCCAATCTGCATTGGCCTAGGGCGACTTCACAAGCCCCAACCTCCTGGCACCCTGTTGTATGGTTGAAGCTCACACTCTGTGAATGAGTCTGCTGCCTGAGCCTATGATAGAGATTTTCTTGAAGGGAACTTGAGGATGAACTCAAGAAGAATCAGAGACAGAGTTGTGTGGCTCTGGGGCAGAGACCATTTTCCTCCTGAACTGCAGGTCAGAGGATGCCCCAACCCTACTGGAGCACCCCCATCTGCACAGCCATAACAGAAGAGCCTCTTGCTGCCTGGAGAACTCCCCCAACATAGCAGCAGAAATACCAACAGCGGGAGCATCCAGCCCCTTCAGCCAGAGCAGCAGCACCACAGACCCCCATAAGAGACCCAATAGCCCTATAAAGAGAGAAACTTCAGCTTAACCCTCCTGACTCTGGGTGGCCAGACCTTACTGAGCTTGTGGTCCTCAGCATTGTCAACCATTTGTGGTCAGTCTGATTCCCCAGTGCAGAATACTATGCAGAAAGTCTGGGCAGAATATGGGAAAAACTGAGGTGTGTGGCTCTTAGGATGGGCCATTTTTTCTGCAGACACCAGATGTGTGCCATCATTTTTGTGCAAAGCCCTCCCTCCACATGGCCAAACTTTGGTATGTGTGAGCATTCATAAACACTGCTGGACTCACCCTGATGAATCCCTGAGATATGGCCCCACCACAAAGGTCAACAGGCACAAGACAGGTAGTGGCCAACCATGATGTACCCTGAAAATGTTGCAGAGTGGCCTCAGACCCAGAACTGGTAGCAACTTTGAATCTGTATCATTTTTTTTCTTTGTTTAAATATATATTTTTATTATTTTTTATTGTTTAAAGTATTACAAATAGTAGTACATATGTCTTCTTTTTTTTGGTATCAATTTTTGAATACCACTCACACCTACCTGGTTTCTCACTAAGATCCTCCCTCAAGAAACTCAACTACAGGAAACTAAAAATGGTGGTGGAGTAAGTTGATGCTCCACAGACATGCTCCCAGGACCAAAATGGAATTACAACTAAAACCCAGAAAAACTCCCTGAATATTCAGCAGAAGACTTGCTGGAGAAAACCCTGATAATCAAGGACAGAAAGTGGAGACTGCATAGAGACTGGTAGGAGGAGCAGAGGTGCAAAAGAGCTGGCTGGGCTCCCACAGATAGCAGCTGAAGTTCCAGAAAGATATCTCAGCTGTGGGGGGCTTCCCACTGAGAACTCTGGGGTCCAAACCTCAAACTGGGTCCCTAGCAACAGAACTGAGAAGGGTATCCACATAACATCTGGCTGTGAAAAGCAGCAGGGTTGCTGTCTGCCAAGGAGAGACAGTTGGAAAATTCAGACACCCTCTTAAAGGGCCAACACAAAAAATTCCCCGTGGAGCCACCCACTTTGTGATCCGGCAGAGGGATGGCAGTGTGGACTTGAGCTGTGTGAGCAGAAGCCAGGATCATGGGTGCTGGGGTTAGAGCTCAGAAGGCAAACACCCTGGTTTCCTGTGCTGAGTCATTCCCTCAGCTAAGGAGGTCATCCTTCAGAGGCAAACATTTGCTATATAGGCTACCTTGCCTGGGGGAACACAGTTGATCTACCCTATTGGAAAACACCTTGCCCCACAGAGCTGAGTTGCTGAGACCCATTGAGAGACTATAAATTAGCCTCTAGGCAGAAGCAATTACATTACACTGTTGAAAAAAACTCTTGCCACACATGTGGAAGATTGCCCAAGGGCAAGTCAAGATAAAATCTTATCAGTCTATAGACAGAGACATCCTCTGGAGGCTTTGAATCTTTGCCTGATCTAAATAGTCAGAAATAGCATTTGACATTGTCCTGCACTAGAGATTGAGTGGCATAGAAGATCTACCTAATACATAGTCACCAACCCAAAAAGGCAGCCAAAATTAGGAGACAAAGAAGCAACACCCAAATAAAAGAACAAGAGAATTCTACAGAAGAGATAAATGAAATGAAGAAATTTATCTGATACAGAGTTCAGAATAATGATGGTAAAGATGCTCAACAGCATGAGAAAAAAAGATATAGTAACTATGAAAACAGAAATAAAGAATGACATAGCACAAATAAAGATCACATTGGAAGGAATACACAGCAGATTAGGGGTAGCTGAGGATCGAATCAGTGAATTAGAAGACATAGTTAAAAAATCACTCAATCAGAGAACCAAAAAGAAAAACCAACTTAAAAAAAAAGGAGGACAGCTTAAGGGAGCTGTGGGACAACATGAAATATAACAATATTCAAATAGCAGATGTGCCAGAAGAGGCAGAAAGGGAGAAAGGTATAGGGAACATGTTTGGAGAAGTAATGGCAGAAAATATCCCTAACGTGGTGAAGGGAAAAGTCACACAAGTCCAGGAAGCACAGAGAAACCCAAGAAAGAAGAACCTAAACAGGCCCAGGCCCAGACACATCAAAATGAAAATGCCAAAAATTAAAGATAAACAGATAAACTTAAAGGCAGCAAGAGAAAAGTCAACTGTTACCTACAAAAGAGCTCCAATGAGGCTGACACCTGATTTCTCATCAGAAACCTTACAGGCCAGAAAGAAATGGCATGAAGTATTCAAGGTAATGAAAGCAAGGATCTGAAACCAAGATTACTATATCCAGCAAGGCTATTATTCAAAATAGATAGTCAAATAAAGAGCTTCCCAGACAAAAAGAGGCTAAAGGAGTACATCACCACTAAGCCAGCATTACAACAAAGGCTAAAGGGACTGCTGTAATAAGAAGAAAGAGAGAGAAAAACCTAGGCATACAGAAGTAAAAAGGCAATAAATAAGTACTATCAATAATGACCCTTAATATAAATGGATTAAAAGCTCCAATCAAAAGGCATAGAGTAGCGCTCTCGCTTGTTTGGCTCAGTGGATAGAACGTCAGCCTGCAAAACTGAAAGGTCCCGGGTTCGATTCTGGTCAAGGGCACATGCCTGGGTTATAGGTTTGATCCCCAGTGGGGAGCGTGCAGGAGGCAGCCAATCAATGATGCTCTCTCATCATTGATGTTTCTATCTCTCTCTCCCTATCCCTTCCTCATTAAAATCAATTTTTAAAAAAAGGCATAGAGTAGTGAAATGGATACAAAAACATGACAAATCTACAAGAGACCCACCTCAGAACAAAAGACATACACAGGATGAGAGTGAAGGGATAGAAAAAATTTTCCATGCAAATAGAAAAAAAAAAAAAAAAGATTGAGTAGCAATACTCATATCCAACAAAACAAACTTTAAAATGAAGTCCATCACAAGAGACAACAAAGGTCACTACATAAAGGGTTCAATCCAACAAGAGGATATTACCCTGGTAAACATACATGCACCCAAGATAGAAGCACCTAAATACATTAAAAAAAACAAAAAACTTCTAGAAGACTTTAAGGGAGATATAGACAACAATATGTCATAGTATGAGACTTTAACACCCCTACTTCAAAGGATAGATCTTCCAGATAAAAACTTAACAAGGAAACAGTGACTCTAAAGGACACACTGGGTCAGTTGGATTTAATTGTCATTTATAGAACATTTCACCCCCAAAGCAGCAGAATATACATTCTTCTCAAGTGCACATGGATCATTTACAAAGATAGACCACATGTTAGGACACAAAACAAGTCTCTACAAGTTCAAGAAGATTGAAATCATATCAAGCATCTTCTCAGATCACAATGGAATGAAATTAGAAATCAACTGCAGTAAAAACAAGCAATAACTTTCAAATGCATGGAGGCTAAATAGCATGTTATTAAATAATGAATGGGTTACCAGCAAGATCAAGAAGGAAATCAAAAACTTCCTGAAAAGAAATCAAAATGAACATTCAACAGCCCAAAACCTCTGGGATACAGCAAAAGAAGCCCTGAGAGGGAAGTTCACAGCACAACAGGCCTATCTCAAAAAACAAGAAAAATTAACAATAAACTATTTAAGCCTACAACTTAAAGAACTAGAAAGAGAACATGAAAATCCAAGAGTAAGTACAAGGCAGGAAATAGTAAAGATTAGAGCAGAAATAAATGACATAAAGACAAATATACATATATATATATGTATATTTTTGTCTATATATATATATATATTTCATATATATATGAAAAAAATCAATGAAACCAAGAGCTAGTTCTTTGAAAGATCAACAAAATTGATGAACCAATAGGCAGACTCAACAATAAACAAAGAGAGAGGACCCAAATAAATAAAATCAGAAACGAAAGTGGAGAAGTAACCACTGACACCACAGAAATACAAAGGATTGTGAGAAAATAAAATGAACAAGTATATTCCAACAAGCTGGACAGTGATGAAATGGACAAATTCCTAGAAAAATACAATCTCCCAAAACTGAATCAGGAAGAATCAGAAAACCTGAATAGGCCAATAACAGCTGATGAAATAGAAGCAGTAATAATAATAAGAAACAAAAAACATCTCAGCAAACAAAAGCCCAGCTCTGGATGGCTTCACAGGGGAGTTTCACCAAACATTCAAAGAAGAATGAACACTTATGCTACTCAAAATATTTAAAAAAATCCAAGAGGAAGGAATACTTCCAAGTTCTTTTTATGAGGCCAGCGTTACCCTAATTCCAAATCTTGATAAAGACACTACAAAGAAAGAGAACTACAGGCCAATATCTCTGCTGAACATAGATGTTAGAATCTTCAATAAAATATTAGCAAATCTCATCCAGCAATACAGTAAAAACATCAGACACCATGACGAAGTGGGACTTATTCCAGGGATGCAAAGCTGCTACAATATTCACAAATCGATAAACATGATACATCACATAAACAAATTGAAAGACAAAAATCACATGATCATAGCAATAGACACAGGGAAAGCATTTGAAAAAATCCAACACACATTTTTTTGATAAAAATCTCTCAGCAAAGTGGGAATAGAGGGAGCATATCTCACCACGATAAAGGCCATGTATAACAAACCTACAGCCAACATCATATTCAATGGACAAAAAAACAAAACAAAACAAAAATTCCCCTAAGAACAGGAAAAAGACAGGGATGTCCACTTTCACCACTCTTATTCAACACTAGAGGCCCGTTGCATGAAATTCGTGCATGGAGAGGGGGGATGTCCCTCAGCCCAGCCTGTACCCTCTCCAACTGGGACCCCTTGAGGGATGTCCGACTGCCCGTTTAGGCCTGATCTCAGTGGGATCGGGCCTAAATGGGCAGTCAGACATCCCTCTCACAATACAGGACTGCTGGCTCCCAACTGCTCGCCTTCCTGCCTTCCTGATTGTCCCTAACCGCTTCTGCCTGCCAGCCTGATCACCCCCTAACCACTCCGCTGCCAGCCTGATTGATGCCTAACTGTTCCCCTGCCAGCCTGTTTGCCCCCAATTTCCCTCCTCTGCCGGCCTGGTCACCCCTAACTGCCCTCCCCTGCAGGGTTGATCGCCTCCAACTTCCCTCCCTTGCAGGCCTGGGTCCCTCTCAACTGCTGTCCCTTGCAGGCCTGGTGCCTCCCAACTGCCCTCCCCTGCTGGCCATCTTGTGGTGGCCATCTTGTGTCCACATGGGGCAGGATCTTTGACCACATGGGGGCATCCATATTGTGTGTTGGAGTGATGGTCAATCTGCATATTACTCTTTTATTAGAAAGGATAGAGGCCTGGTGCAGGGGTGGGGTGCCAGCTGGTTTGCCTTGAAGGGTGTCCCGGATCAGGATGGGGGTTCCCTTGGGGCGTGGGGCAGCCTGAGCAAGGGGCCTGTGGTGGTTTGCAGGCCAGCCACGCCCCCTGGTGACCCAAGAGGAGGCCCTGGTATCTGGAATTTATTTACCTTCTACAATTGAAACTTTGTAGCCTGGAGTGGAGCCAAGCCTCCTGCTCGCTCCGTGGCCGGCAGCCATTTCTGTTGGGGTTAATTCACCTTCTATAATTGAAACTTTGTAGCCTTAAGCTGAGGCCTGGGCCTGGCCAGGGTGTGCGGAAAGCTGTGCTTTCGCCGTTGCTTGGGGCAACCCTGGCCTGCTCTCTCAAGCTCCATGGCTGCCGCCATTTCTGTTAAGATTTGTTTACCTTCTATAATTGAAACTTTGTAGCTTGAGTGGAGGCTTAGGCCTAGCAAGGGCAGGCGGAAAGCTTGGCTTCCTCCGTTGCCTGGGAAACCTTGCTCTCTGTGGCTGTAGCCATCTTGGTTGGGTTTATTTGCATACTCACCCTGATTGGCTGGTGGGTGTGGCTGATGGGCGTGGCTTAGGCATAGCAAAGGTGCAGTCAATTTGCATATTACCCTTTTATTAGGTAGGATAGTGGTGGAAGTCCTACCCACAGCGATTCGACAAGAAGAATAAATAAAAGGCATCCAAATTGGAAAGGAGGACGAAAAACTCTCATTATCCACCAATGACAAACTACTGTACAAGGAAAACTCTAAAGACTGCACAAGAAAACTACTAGATTTAATAAATGAATTTGACAATGTATCAGGATACAAAATCAACACCCAAAAATCAATGTCATTTTTATACACCAAAAATAAATTCTCAGGAATAGAAACTAAACAAGCAATCCCATTTACCATTGCAACAAAAAAATTAAAATACTTAGGAATAAACTTAACCAAGGATGCAAAATACCTATACTTGGAAAACTACAGGATGTTGAAAAAAAGAGATAGAAGAATATATAAACAAGTGGAAAACTATATCATGTTCATGGATTTGTAGAATCAATATCATTAAAATGTTCATACTACCCAAGGCAAACTACAGATTCAGTGCAATCCTATTAAAATATCAAGAGGATATTTCACAGATCTAGAAATCCAAAAATTCATTTGGAATAAAAAAAGGCCCTGAATAGCTGTAGCAACCTGGAAAAAGTAGAACAAATTTGGAGAAAACACAATACCAGATTTCAAGTTATACTACAAAGCCACTGTAATCAAAATAGCCTGGTAGTGGAATAAGAACAGACATATATATCGATAAAACAGAACAGAGGCCCCAGAAATTGACCCAAGCCATTATACTCAATTAATATTTGGCAAAGGAGGCAAGAGCATACAATGGAGTCAAGACAGTCTCTTCAAAAAATGGTGTCAGGCTCTAGCCAGTTTGGCTCAGTAGATAGAGTGTCATCCTGCAAACTGAAAGGTCCCAGGTTCAATTTCAGTCAAGGGCCTGACATAAGGTTGTGGGCTCGATCCCCAGTGCAGGAGGCAGCTGATCCATGATTCTCTCTCAAAATGGATGTTTCTCTCTCTCTCTCCCTCTTCCTTCCTCTCTGAAATCAATAAAAATATATCTTAAAAAATAAATAAATAAATAAATAAATAAATAAATAAATAAATAAATACACTCTCATCTTTTGAGCCCTGCTCTGCTAAGCATTGTGCCATACTTTTGGGAAAAAAAAAATGGTGTCGGGAAAATTGGACAGATACATGCAAAAAAATGAAACTAGACCACTAACTTACACCATATACAAGAATAAACTCAAAATGGATAAAAGACTTAAATGTAAGTCAGGCAACCATAAAAATCCTAGAAGAAACCATAGGCAGCAAAGTCTCATATATGTCTCATAGCAATATGTTTACCAATATATCTCTTAAAGAAGGAAAACTAAGGAGAAAATAAGCAAATGGGACTACATCAAAATGAAAACCTTCTGCACAACAAAAGAAACAATCAATAAAATGAAAAGGGAGTCCACTGTATGGAAGAACCTATTTGACAATTTAAAAATGGCAAAGGGGGGAGAGAACCAAGTTGGTGGCATAGTTAACACCTGTGCTTGCTGCCTCTCACAACCACATCAAAACTACAACTAAAAGACAAAACTACTATCATCCAGAACCGTGGGAAAGCTGGCTCAGTGGAAGTTCTATAACTAGAAGGAAAGAAAAAAGCACATTGAGACTGGTAGGAGGTGCACAGACACACATAAAACAGGCTGGCAACCGGGTGCGCTGTTGTTGTTTTTCAATCGGGAGTGAGATAAAAGTTCCCAATTGCTCTGAACTTCATTTCCAGGCGAGACTCTGAGGACCCAGACTCACACAGGAAGAAACTGGACTGTCTGGCATTGGGCCGGAATGCAAGGGCAACTTTCTCTCAGAGGTGCTCTCAGCAATCATTGTTCCTGCCCGGGGGCGCTGGACACAGAGATGCGTGGACCTCTCCTATGCAGAGTTGACTGGCAGCCATTGCTGTTTGCTCTACCCTGGTGATTCCTGGAGACCCCACCCCACGCAATTTACAACCCCACCCAAGCTGTGCATAGCGGCTTTTGCATATGAATGGCCTGTCCTTTCTCAGCCTAAAACCTGTCAAACTGCAGCAGGGTCAGAGAGCCCCAAAGCTTCCAAAAGAAGGCCCAAGGCCTGGCAGCAACAGCCTGCCTTGCTTCACAGCTGGGCCTCATCTGGGCACTTCCAAACCCAATACAAAAAAGAGGAATCTGCAGATCTCTATGTAGCTCCTGCTGGGTGGCCTAAGGCAGTGGCTAACTTTGCACCTCTTTGGAGATCCAAGAGCCAGTGTACCCAGTGGTCACTGTGAGAGCATACCAGATTACAACTCTTCACATCCATAAGCGACACACTCAAGGGGCAGACTCAGTGAGCACCAACACCCCACTGAAAACAAGTCCTGCCCCATAAGGGTATCTCCTGCACAGCAGTCCTTCCATTGTAGACACAGCTGGTGCTCACAGCCAATTGGCCTAGAGGTCAATTCCTCCCAGTGATAACAACAGACATCAAGGCTTAATTACAACAAGACTGTGCACACAGCCCAGAAAGGGGTGCACCAAGAGTGTTCACCTCAGGTGATTGGCGAGGCTGAGCCACTGGGCCCTATAGGACACCTACTATACAAGGCCACTCTATCAACACAGAAAATCAGCCAAAGTGTGGAGACAAAGAAACAATTCATGAATGAAAGAAATGGAGGAAAGCAAACTACTGGATATAGAGTTCAAAACTGCAGTTAAAAGGTTAATCAAGAATCTTCTAGAAACCTCCGAGGAACTTAGTGAGACCTCGGAGGAACTTAGCGAGACCTTCAAGGATCTGTGAAAATGCCAAAAAAAAAAAAATGGAAAAGGATCAGTCAGAAATTAAGCATACACTGACTGAAATAAAGAATAATATACAGAGATTCAACAGTAAACTAGAGGATCCCAAGAATCAAATCAAAGATTTGAAATATGAGGAAGCAAAAAACACCCAACCAGAAGAGCAAAAAGAAAAAATAATCCAAAAATATGAAGATAGTGTAAGGAGCCTCTGGGACAACTTCAAGCATACCAACATCCGAATTATGGGAGTGCCAGAAGAAGAGAGAGAGCAAGATATTGAAAACCTATTTGAAGAAATAATGACAGAAACCTTCCCCCACCTGGTGAAAGAAATAGACTTACAAGTCCAGGAAGCGCAGAGAACCCCAAACAAGAGAAATCCAAAGAGGACCACACCAAGACATATCATAATTAAAATGCCAAGGGCAAAAGACAAAGAGAGAGTATTAAAAGCAGTAAGAGAAAAACAGTTAGTTACCTACAAGGGACTACACATATGACTGTCAGCTGATTTCTCAACAGAAACTATGCGGGCCAGAAGGGAGTGGCACGAAATATTCAAAGTGATGAATAGCAAGAACCTACAACCAAGATTACTCTACCCAGCAAAGCTGTCATTTAGAATTGAAGGTCAGATAAAGAGCTTCACAGACAAGAAAAAGCTAAAGGAGTTCATCACCACCAAACCAGGATTATATGAAATGCTGAAGGGTATTCTTTAAAGAGAAGAAGAAGAAAAAGGTAAAGACAAAAAATTATGAATACTAAGTGAGAACAAATACATATCTATCAACAAATGAATCTAAAAATCAAATGAATAAAAAATCTGATGAACAGAATAAACTGGTGAATGTAATAGAATCAGGGGCATGGAAAGGGAGCAGACTGACATTTCTTGGGGAGAAGGAAGTGTGCTGGTGCAGGAACAGATTGGACAAAAATCTTACACCTATGGATGAGGACAGTGGGAGAGGGGAGAGGGCATGGAGTGGGGTGGGAACCGGGTGGAGGGGAGCTATGGGGGGGGGGGGGAAGGAACATCTGTAATAATCTGAACAATAAAGTACCTAAATACACACCTCTCCAAAGAAGACATACAGATGGCCAAGAGACATATGAAAAAGTGCTCAAAGTCACTTATCATCAGAAAGATGCAAATGAAAACGACAATGAGGTATCATCTCATACCTGTCAGAATGGCTACCATAAACAAATCAACAAATGACAAGTGCTGGTGGGAATGCAGACTGGTGCAGCCATTATAGAAAACAGTATGCAGTTGCCTCAAAAATTTAAGCATAGAATTGCCATTTGACCCAGTGATCCTACTTCTAGGAATATATTCTAAGAAACCCAAAATACCATTCACAAAGAATGTATGCATCCCTATGTTCATAGCAGCACAATTTATAATAGCTAAGATCTGGAAACAGCCCAAGTGCCCATCAGTAGATGAGTGGATAAAAATGCTATGGTACATTTATACCATGGAATACTATGCAGCCGTAAAAAAGAAGAATATCTTATCCTTTGAGAGAGCATGGAGGGACCTGGAAAGTATTATGCTAAGTGAAATAAGTCAGTCAGAGAAAGACAAGTATAACATGATCTCACTCATATGTGGAATCTAAGTAACAAAATGAAGTGATGAATGGAGTGGATTCAGCGACATGGAAGCAAGGAACAGTGTGTGGAATCTCTGGGGGAAGCAGGGGAGGTTGGGTGGGTGGGTGTGAGGCGATCAATCAAGTACCTTGTATGCATATATGCAAGGTCCATGGACTCAGATGAGGCCATGCATATATGAGGTGTTGAGGAACTGGGGCAGGGGGCGGGCTGGAGGGGGTCAATGGGGGAAAAAAGGGGAACATGTGTAATACTTTCAACTACTATCGCAGGCTCTTTTTTTCAGTAACTGAGCCTATCAAACTGTTTACCATCCAGTGTTCTTTGCCCATTTTTTTATTGGATTGTTTATCCTCCTTTTGTTAAGTTGTATGAGTTCCCTACAAATTTTGGAGATTATCCCTTATCAGAAATAACACTGACAAATATGTTCTCCCATGCAGTGGGCTTTCTTGCTGTTTTGTTGATGGTTTCTGTTGCTGTGCAGAAGCTTTTTATTTTGATGTAGTCCCATGTGTTTATTTTCTCCTTAATTTTTGTTGTCCTAGGAGCTGTATCAGTAAAGATATTGCTACAACATATGTCTGCTATTTTTCTGTCCATGGATTCTTCTAAGATTTTTATGGTTTCCTGTCTTAAGTTTTTTATACACCAAACTGTTATTTTATATAAACAGTTTCCTGTTTTAAGTCCTTTATCCATTTTTAGTTTATGTTTGTGTATGGTGTGAGTTGGTGGTCTAGTTTCATTTTTTTGCATGTATCTGTCCAATTTTCCCAACACCATTTATTGAGGAGACTGTCTTGACTCCATTGTATGCTCTTGCCTCCTTTGTCAAATATTAATTGAGCATAATGGCTTGGATTGTTTTCTGTTCTGTTCCATTGGTGAAACCTAGAAAATTTTACTAACCAATGTCACCCCAATAAACTTAATTTAAATAAATGAATAATAGGGGAAACTATATGCGGGGTAGTAGGGATGTATGGGAACTCTGTGTACTTACCATTAAAGTTTTAAACTTAAAACTGCTCTAAAAATAAAGTCTCTTAATATTAAAAATGTAACTAAAGATCCCCAGCTTTTTTCTGTTTGAAAAAGTACAAAGGCTGCATCCTTGCTCATTAGGAAAGTCACCAGGGATGTGTACATGCAGCATCAAACTGCTAGAACACTTCAGAAAATTCCATTGCAACCATCTCCAAAATAATAAAGTTTGGACAGTGTCCAGAGTTGCAAACCTACAGGTTTGCTAATTCTGTAGGACAATTCACAGGACTCAGCATATAGTAATATACATGGCTAAGATTTATTTTAGTGAAAGCATACAAACAAAATCATCAAAGGAAAAAATACATGGGGTAAAGTTCAGAGTAAACTAGGTGCAAATTTCCAAGTGTTCTCTCTTAGTGTAGTCATACAGGTCAAACTCCAGCAAGAGATTATGACAACACATGTGCAATGTTGTCTACCAAGGTAGCTCACTAAAGACTGAGTGTCCTGTCCAGCCGGTATGGTTCAGTGTTTGAGCATTGACCTATGAACTTGGAGGTCATGGTTCGATTCCCAGTCAAGGCACATGCCTGGATTGCAGGCTAGATCCCCAGTAGGGGGCGTGCAGGAAGCAGCCAATCAATGATTCTCTCTCATCTTTGATGTTTCTCTCTCTTTCCCTCTCCCTTCCTCTCTGAAATCAATAAAAAAATATATTTTTTTTAAAAAGACTGAGTGTCCTAGGTTTTTCTTGGGGGATATACACAGGTACCCTCTGCCAACATGTACCAAATCAGAGACTCCCAGAAGAAAATAAGGTGTTCAACATAAACCACATCATTGGTACAGGCAGTCTAGGCACACTGAGTCACTCACATTTAGGGAAACTTTTATATCAGTGTAGGAAACTGTTTACCATCCAAGTTCCCAGATACCGGCCAAGAGCAAATCTTATAAGCAGACCTTTTGAAGCATAGTAGTAGTCTCAGGTCTGTTATGTTAGCACTTTTCTGCATTGGAATTTTGGCACAGAATAGATGAAAACGGAATAAAATAAAAGTGTGTGAAAGAAAATGGCAGAAGACCCCAGACTAGTACTTCATTCCAGTTTATGACAAAGAAATAGTCCTTTACCTTCTCAATACTAACTCCATCCATCACTGAGGCTCTTGACTCATGTCAGAGCCAGAAGCAAGAGCACTGCACAGCTCTGCTCGTCTGACTGGCTCTGAGTGGCTGGGAGTCCATATATTCTTCTCAATCCTCCCATTAGACTATGCCAGGGCAGGTCCTTCTCAAATCCTGCCCACTGTACTAACTGTTGGGAATTTAGTCCAAGTTCCTCCTTTATTCTCTGCTCACTAGACACAGGTATTCTCAGCAGTGGGGCAGACAGAAAAGCCATGAGAAGTTGTGGGTGTATAAGAATGAGTCTTTATTGAAGAAGCCAGTGGCTACATAGCCATCAGACAAGAACAGTCCTCACGGTGAAGTCCATATAGGCAGGCAGCCACACACCGGCTGGTAAATAGATATTTTTCCCATAAAGCAGCATCAGTCTCTGTACCCACAGCTATTATCTGAGCAGCCACACACTGCCTCCTAGGCTCACCGCCTCATGTCATAGCAGTATCTGAGCTCTCCAGCTCAGTTGTTTCTTCTGTCTCTCCTGCCCAGCTGCTCTCTCTAGCAGACTTCTTCACACTCTTCATCCTAGATGGTCTCTCTCAATACTCCAGCTGACTTCTTCTTCACACTCCAGCCAACTAGTTGATCAGTAACCTACTTTTACCCTATTTAGACAAAGAAGGCTTCATGCTATCAGTGACATCAATCATATTGGCTCTGAAGGGCAGTGTACCATGTGTCTTTGGACACACTCATGGTATCTTGGCCTGATTAGAATTCTCAGGCTCAGAGTCCTTGGATGTTCCAATTAGGCTCATGCCCAGAGTGGATCTTTGGCCATTCTGGTGTATTGATAACAAGGCCTCTGTGCTTCCACAAGCCTTGACTATCTGGGAACCTGGCATGGTTCCCACAACTCATCAGCTTGAAACGCCTCACATGATGTGATGTATACTCACTAAATCAGGTGTCTGGGTTGACCTTCAACTTTGCTACAATGTGTGTGACCTTGGAGAGGATGATTTCTAAGAACTTTCACAGCTCATATCTATTACCTTATTCAATTGGGTATCTGTAAATATCTCCATATGTTACTGGACCTTTTATTCCATAGGCCCATTTTTCCACTTGAAAAAGTCTTAATCAATTAAGTCCTTCTTTCCCTTCCCCAGTTCTACTCTTCTGACTCAGACCCTCTACCCTACCTCATTGCAATGTTTTCCAAATTGGTCTTCCTGTTTCTAGTCTCTCCCTGATCTAATTCACTGTATAGCCCCAGCCAGGTTAAGATTCCTAAAACAAAATTCCACTCATATTGCTTCCACAACCAAAGGCCTTCAATGATCCTTCCAGGGCCAATACATACTCCTGAGCCTATTACTCCACAATCTGGCCTCAACTTGCCTGATCTTAGCGTGTCTTTCATCGCCTTCCAGTAGTAATGCAAATTCTGGTCAAAATGATTCCCATCCTTTGTGCCATTGCCCTCCACTAGAAGGGTCCATTTCTCCATTTCTATCCATCAAACATTCTACCTATTATTGAATGACCACCTTAAATTGGAAAGCAACATTCTTCCACAAAGGCCATTCTCCACATTCAAAGTTTTTATTCTCTAAACTAGAGCCCCAGTGCACGAAATTCGTGCACGGGGTGGGGGGTTGTCCCTCAGCACAGCCTGCACCCTCTGCAATCTGGGACCCCTTGAAGGATGTCCTACTGCCGGTTTACAGGGGTCAGGCCTAAACCGGCAGTCAGACATCCCTCTCACAATCTGGGACTGCTGGCTCCTAACTGCTCACCTGCCTGCCTGCCTACCTGATTGCCCCTAACCACTCTGACTGCTGGCCTGCTCGCCCCCAAAGGCCCCCCCCGCCAGCCTGATCACCCCCAACTGTCCCCTGTGCCAGTGTGCTTGCCCCCAACTGCCCCCCCCTGCTGGCCAGCTCATCCCCACCGTCCCTCCCCACTGGCCTGCTCGCCCCCAACTGCCCCCTGCTGGCCTGCTCACTCCAAACTGCCCCCCCGCTGTCCTGATCACCTCCAACTGACCCCCACTGATGGCCTGTTCTCCCCCAACTGGCCCCCTTGCTGGTCTGCTTACCCCCAACGGCCCTGCCCCCCACCAGCCTGATCACCCACAACTGCCATCCCATCCTGGCCTGATCACCCACAACTGCCCTCCCCTCTTGCCTCTAACCACCTCTACCTCGGCCCCGCCACCATGGCTTTGTCCACAAGAAGGTCCGTAAGGTCTGGAAGGTCTCCCAGTCTAATTAGCATATTACCCTTTTATTAGTATAGATAGAGGCCTGGTGCATGGGTGGGGGCCAGCTGGTTTGCCCTGAAGGGTGTCCCAGATCAGGGTGGGGATTCCCTTGGGGCGTGGGACGACCTGGTGAGGGGCCTGTGATGGTTTGCAGGCTGGCCATGCCCCCATGTGGTGAGGGTCCCCGCTGGGGGGGCGTGGCCAGCCTGGGTGAGGGGCTGAGGGCTGTTTGCAAGCTGGCCACACCCCCTTCAGGGTGGGGGTCCCCGCTGGGGTGCCTGGCCAGCCTGGGTGAGGGGCTGATGGCTGTTTGCAGGCTGGCCAAGCCCCCAAGCGGGGACCCTCTCCCCGAGGGGGTGTGGCCAGCCTGGGTGAGGAGCTGAGGGATGTTTGCAGGCTGGCCAAGCCCCCCAGCGGGGACTCTTATTCCATGGGGGCGTGGCCAGCCTGGGTGAGGGGCTAAGGGTCGTTTTTAGGCTGGCCACACCCCCTTCAGGGTGGGGGTCCCCACTGGGGTGCCTGGCCAGCCTGGGTGAGGGGCTGATGGCTGTTTGCAGGCTGGCCAAGCCCCCAAGCGGGGACCCTCTCCCCGAGGGGGTGTGGCCAGCCTGGGTGAGGAGCTGAGGGATGTTTTCAGGCTGGCCATGCCCCCTGGTGATCCAGGCTCCCAGCCCCTCCTTTTTCTCTCTTTTTTTTTTTCAGCACCTCCTTGAGCGGAGGCCAGGGCCGGCTGGAAGCAGGTGTCTGGGATTTATTTATCTTCTATAATTGAAACTTTGTAGCCTTGAGTGGAGGCCAGGGCCGGCCAGGGCGGGCAGGAAGCTTGGCTTTCTCCATCACTGGAGGCAACCCAAGCCTCCTGCTTGTTCCAGCTCCGTTGCCACTGCCATCTTTGTTAGGTTAATTTGCATACTTGCTCCTGATTGGCTGGTGGGCATGGCAGAGTGATGGTCAATTTGCATATTTCTCTTTTATTAGTGTAGATACTTTCCCACCCCTACAAGGATACCATATATACATACATATTATAGTATGTAAATAATTCTACTTGTATAAAAGTCATGTGTATTCTTATCCAAGTGGTATCCTGAAGAAGGGCATTATTTTCTTTGTAGTCCTGCTGCACCCAGCATGGAACTTGACATGCTGTAGGCACTCACCAAATAGTGACTTCTTTGAAATCAAAGCAAGTCCCATATAAGCTGTAGTCCCAGTGCAGAGCCAAAAATAACTAATGTTGGAATACCTCAGAGAGAAAAAGTACATCTGTTCCTGATCTACCAAATACAACACTACTTTAACTCTATCCTTGTGTGTAATATGGAATCAGAAACTTAAAACTGAAAGGAATTGTGGAGATCGGTGAGTACCACTCCTCCTTTGACAGATAGGGGAACTCAGACCAAGAAAGAAATACGTTTTTCAAAATCATACAGTGAGTCAGTGGAGGAGCTGGCTTGAGAACTCAGGACAGCTGGGTCCCAGGCCATGATTTTAACTGCAAGAAATACTATCATACATGATTCTCGGCTGAGGCAGGGTACGAGGAAAGCATTGCAATAGGAAGCTACCACAAGGTATAGCTGGCAATGGAAGGGGGGACACGTTTTTTAACATACCTCTTGTAACTGAGATTCTTTCTTTTTGGAAGACAGATGTAAGTGTCGATCCAACAAAGAATAAAACCTCTCACCATCCTTTTCAAATTTCTTTTTCCGCTCCTAGACATGGAAGAGAAGGCACAGATTAAGATGTCTATAGTTTTAGTTTCGTTTGCTCAGAACTGAGAACGCAGAGCACAGTGCCAGGTTTTATGTGGCCAATCTCTCTTCCCTGGAAAGAAAAAAAAAATAGCTAGAGAGTATTTGTTTTTGCATTGGTCATGGTAGTTTTGACTTCCACAAATATAGCCCTCAATGGCTCCACCTAGACAAAGAGCAGTTCCTTCCAGAAGAGCTGAAGGCTCTGGGAGCTGCTGCTCAGAGAATGACATTTAAAAATGGGCCTGAATGCTGGGTACTTTTATTCTCCCCAATTTTTTTCAGTCATTAACTACCCATTCAATTTTTTTAAAAGGAGGAAGAAGGAACACAGTAGTGAACTAAATATATGCCTTTAAAAGATTAATCTACAATGTATTCAGACAACCTAATAATAAGTAAAACATTCCCAAGGCAATAGGAATCTGGGACTGCCTCTATGAATGATGAGTTCTTTGGTATTGTTTAAGCATTTCACTGCTACATATTAAAAGATGATGTTATAGATGATTAAAATATCCTGAAAGGTTTAGCTGGAAATCAAGAGTTGGAAACCTTTATGGGGGATGGAGGACTCAACTGTCACTCTCCTCAAGTATGAAATTCAACTTAGCTCTCAGCCTCTCAGCAAAACAGCCTCCAAAGGAACACTAGCCATGCTTATTTGTCATAGACTAAAGCTGACACTCTGAAATCCTGTCAGCAATGTGCTGGAAAATCCAAGTAAAAGGCTTGTGCTGTCTCACAGAAAATCCAAATTCATTGAGCACCTACAGTGTGCCAGGTACTGGAAGAGGCACAGTAGAGGACACACAGATAAAAAGGAAAAAAAATACCTCAACCCATGGTTTATTTCTAGAGGCCATCTGTTGCTAGGCAGTAAGCCAGGACAGAACTGAGTGACCTGACTTGTAAGGAATGTGCTTTTTTTTTTTTTTTTTTTTTAGTTTTTGCAAATCCTGTCCTAACTCATTAGAGTTAATTTTATTTTATTTTATTTATTTATTTATTTAAATTTCTTTATTGATTAAGGTATCACATATTTGTCCACATGCCCCCATTCCCATCCCACACCCCTCCCCACATATGTCCCCACCCCCTGTTGTCCCCAACCGCTGGTTAGGTGCATATGCTTGCACCCAAGTCCTTTGGTTGATCTCTCCCCTTTACCCCCACCCTCCTCTACCCTCCCTCTGAGGCCCCACAGTCTGATCCGTGCCTCCTTGTTTCTGGGGAATGTGCTTTTAACAGAGGGAAAGAAGTAGAGAGGAAGCTAACTTTAAGTGAAGCCTACATCAGTCCAGGCAGTGTGCTAGGTACTTAAATTCCATGGTCTCACTTAGTGATCACACTGCCAAAAAGTAGATATTGTAAAGGAAATTAAGGTTCAAAAAAGGTGAACTAACTTGCCCAAAGTCACATAACATGCAGGTCTATCTGATTAATTCAACATAGTCAAATAGAACACAAATGATTATTGGAGAAATTACACTTAGGCAGCTTATAAGTAATCAGGGAGCCTTGTGAGTAAACCTCAAGTAGGTCTATAGCCGTAACCCCAACTCAGAT
Organism: Eptesicus fuscus; assembly: GCF_027574615.1. Classification (NCBI taxonomy): domain Eukaryota; kingdom Metazoa; phylum Chordata; class Mammalia; order Chiroptera; family Vespertilionidae; genus Eptesicus; species Eptesicus fuscus. The sequence continues at coordinate 49,229,172 of NC_072473.1, forward strand.
ACCAAAACACAGGACAGAGATTTTCACACAAAAGATAGGGCAAACTGTCTTTCCAGCTGCTGAATCTACTTAAAGTAGCAATTGTTTGAAGAAAACATAGCAGCCAGAAAAATGGCAAAGACTTTTGTGGGTGACTTTCTACTCCACTTCCATTTTTTAAATAAAAACTATGAGATATTTAACAACAACAACAAAAAACTTATGAGATATAATTCACCTATAAAATTCAACCCTTTTTTAAGGGGACAATTCAGGGTGTTTTAGAATATTTAGAAAGTTGTGCCACCATCACTGCTATCTAATTTCAGAATATTTCCATCACCTAAAAAAGAAAGCCCATACCTATTAGCAGCCATTCCCCCACTCTCCCACTCCCTGTCTCAAGAAACCACAACTGACTTTCTGTCTCTATGGATTTATCTATTATAGAGATTTCAGATAACTGGAATCATACAATATGTAAATATTGTCTTACACTTAGCCCATTTATCAGTACTTCATTCCTTTTTATGGCTAAGTAATATTTGATTGTATAGATACACCACATTTTCTTTTATTTAAAAAATATTTTTATTGACTTTATAGAGAGAGAGGGAGAGGAAGAAAGAGAGAAACATGGATGTGAGAGCGAAACTTAAATCGGCTGCCTCCTGTACACCCACTACCAGGGATGGAGCCTGTAACCTGGGCACATGCCCTAACCGAGCACGGAAGGATGCCCAACCAACTGAGCCGCACTGGCCAAGGTATACACCACATTTTCTTTACTATCGATTAAGCATATATGTATACATTTATGGACTCAGTTCTATTGTATTGATCTATATGTATATTTTTATGTCAGCACCGCACAGTCTTCATTTCTATAGTTTTGTAGTAAGCTTTAAAATTAAAAATTGTGAGTCTTTTTCAAGATTTATTTTTCTATTCTGGTGCTTTCTTCATGGATTTTAGGGTCACCTTATCAATTTGAACAAAATAATCAATGGATTTTGCTAGATATTCCACTGAACCTATAAATCAATTTGTGAGTATCACCATCTTTACTATATGAAGTCTTCCAATTCATGAATATGGGATGTCTTCTTACTTATCTATTTATTTAGGTTTTCCTTAATTTCTTCCAATAAAATTCAGTGTCAAATCTTGTACTTCTTTTGTTAGATTTACGCCTAAGTAATATTTTTATACTACTGTAAATAAGATTATTTTCTTAATTTAATTTTCAAATTGTTCATTAAATGTGTATAGAAATAGTTTCAGGTATGCAACACAGTGGTTAGACCATCAAATACTTTACAAAGTGTTGCGCCCAATATTTACAGTACCCACCTGGCATCAAAACTGTAACTAAGTAAAATTTATGGAAAAAAGTATATAGAAACGTATTTTATTTTTGTATAATGATCTTGTATCCTGAAACATTGTATCCTAACTCCTTTATCAGTTCTAATAGTATGTGAGTATATGGGGTGTGTGTGTGTGTGTGTGTGTGTGTGTGTGTGTGTGTGTGTGTACTCTTTAAGATTTTCTATATACAAAATCAAGTCATATGCAAATAAACATAGTTTTACTTCTGCCTTTCCAATGTTGGCTAATTACTTATGATAGAACCTCCAGCATAATGTTGAATGGAAGAGAAAAGAGTACATATCCTTGTATTATTTTTTAACTTAGAAAGATTTTAGTTTTTCACTATTAAATATATTAGCTGTTGGATTTTTTTTTTTTTTGTATCAGCCATTTATCAGGTGGGGAAACATCCCTTCTATTACTAGTTTGTATAATATTTTTATAATGAAAAGGTGTTTTTCAAATGTTTTCTTCTGTCTGACATGTTTAGGCACTCCAGTCCTTTAATCTATTAAATGGTGTAATTCATTGATTGACTTTTTATTTTTAATTTTTAAAATATATTTTTATTGATTTCAGAGAGGAAGGGAGAGGGAGAGATAGAAACATCAATAATGAGAATCATTTATCGGCTGCCTCCTGTACACCCCTACTGGGGATTGAGCCCACAACCCGGGCATGTGCCCTGACCAGATATTGAACAGTGACCTCCTGGTTCATAGGTTGATGCTCAACCACTGAGCTATACCGACTGGGCTGATTGAATTATTTAGACATTAAACCAACAATGCATTCTGGATATAAGCCTCACTTGGTTGTGTTGTTGAATTTGGTTTGCTAGTGTTTTTTTTCTGAGGATTTTTACATCTATATTCTTGAACAATATTGGTCTGTAGTTTTTGTTTCTTGTAATTTTTGGTTTTGCTATCAGGGTAATACTTGCCTCATAGAATGAGTAGGGAAGTATTTCCTCTATTATTTTTGGAAGAGTATGTGAAGAATAATTTATTTAAATGTTTGGTAGAATTCACCACTGGGGTCAGCTGGTCCTGGGCTTGTCTTTTCAGGAAGGTTTCTGACTGCTAAATTAATGGCTTTATTTGTTATTAGTCTATTTGAATTTTCTAGTTCTTCTGAAGTCCACTTGCATTTAATTCCACTAAAGTCAACCACCAGTGGCATCAGTCTACTACTTCTTAGCCATTCCAACATGGGTTGAAAAGAAGAACTTCTTTTTCAGGATCAATTGGAGCACAAGTGACAAATGTACCAGAAGCTCTAATCAAGAGTCACTTTCCGGTTTAAGGAAAGATGGCGGCGGAGGTGAAAGGCTGATCTGTTGCCTCGCATGGCAGTTTCGGAAATACAACTGAAACATGGACTGGTGAGGGTGGCGACTGCTGCTCACGTCTCCCCAGACCAGGCGGCTGCTCCTCTCAGTCAGCACCGCAGCCGGGGCCATGGGCTCCTGGGCGCCGCGGACTCGGCGCAGCGGCTCTCGGTGAAGGAAGAGACCATCTTTCTGCAGGAGGGGCTCATCCGCGCCACCGACCTGGCCGAGCTGCGCAGTGAGATCCTCGGGGCCCCGGAGGCCGCCAACACCGATTTGGAGGATTCTTAGGAGTTCTCATCTTACATTCAAGTCCTCTAGCCATTTTGACAGAGGAGAATCAAGAAGGCGGCAAAGTTAAACAAATGAACTGCGAACTGCGCCGTGCACAGCAATTTCAGGGGCACGACTGGAGGACAGAGCATCTGCACCCCAGAACTACAGGAGAGATGGCTGAATGGTAGATTTACAGCTAACAGGGAAGAGGAAACCAGCGAAATCGGAGGGGACGAGGTGCAGAGGCGCGTGGGTCGGGCTGGTGGCGGGGGAAAGGGGCTTTTGTTCCAAACCTAGGGGAGATTAGCTCTCTATCACCCTGAAATCCAGCTTCTGGGGACCCGCGGGAGACCCAGATACCTGCGGGGAGAGGCGGGACTCTTGCGGAGGTGCGCCCAGCAATCAGTGTTTGCTGCGCTGGAGCGCGGAACGAGGGGATTTAGAAACGTGGAAGGCAGAAGGAGCAGACTCACAGCCATTGCGGCTCGCCGCACCACGGCCTGTTGGCGCCCTGAGACCCCGCCCCGCCCTGGGACCCGCCCCGCACGTTTTGAAGACCCGCCCCGCAAGTCTTGCAGGTGTACCTGCGCTCCAAGCAACGGCTTATGCATGTGGGTGGCCTGCCCTCTGGCAGCAGACCAGATGAGCTGCTGTTCTAGTCGGACTGCTCCAGGGCCACTCAGACAGGAGGAGGAAACTACAGTTTTTTCTGTAATCCCTGCTGAGTGCCTAAGGCAGTAGCTGATCTACACCCCATTGGAGACCCAGAAACGAGGGCATCTAGTGGTCTGTGGGAGATGACACCAGATTTCAACCACGCGCATAAGGGACACATTCAGTGAGCACCAAAGACTTGCTGCACCAAGACCCGGCCCATAAACGTGTCTCCTGCACAGCAACTCTTCCTTTATAGACAAAGAGAGCCCTCCCAGTGACACCAACAACAATCAAGACTTAATTATACAAAGGAGGACCAAGATGGAGGCATAGGGCGGAAGCCTGATTGTTGCCTACCACAACAACTTTGAGACTACAACAGGAGAGCAGAGCAGACACCATCCAAGACCACCATAGGGCTGGCTGAGTGGATGCTCTACAACTAGAATAAAAGAGGGGTATGCGGGATGATGCTGATGCAGGTGACCCAAAGACCACACTTTAAGAACTACGGCTCAGGCGACACAATGGCGGCCTGGAACGTGCTCGGCGCAGTTCCCCCGGTGGTCTCCGGTTGAGGGGACGGCTCCACTGGCTGCCGAGCACGGACAGACGAGCCCCTATGAGACATGGGATGGGAGACTCCGCGCTTGCTGACCTCCGAGTCCTTCAAGAATCTCAATGCCCCGGAAGCGGCCAGGTGCGCATGCTCAGCGACCGGCCACCGCTGCGGACCCAAGGGCCGACGCAGCGACGCCGGACCGGCCCGCCGCCATGCACCGGGCGCACCGGAGCTTCACCGAGCAGCCGCCCGACGAGTTCTGCTGCAGCCGTCCTGGAGCTCTGGCAGGATGGCCAGGGGAATTGCTGAGGGGGGGTTGACTGGCAGGAATTGGGATCGGGAGGACGGGGCCCCGCTGGGACCCAGGTGCGGGCGGGGTTGTGCACCTCTGGGCTCGGGTGTGGTCACACACCTCTGGGTATAGGTGAGGCCTCACGTCCCTGGGTCTGGGTGAGGCCACGTGCCCCTGGGTCCAGGTGAGGCCGGATTCCGGGTCCGGGTGAGGCCATGTGCCCCTGGACCCGGATGACGCTGGGTCCCGTGCCCGGGTGAGGCCAAGCGCCCCTGGGTCTGGGAGAGGCCAAGCGCCCCTGGGTCCGGGTGAGACCATGTGTCCCTGGATCCGGGTGAGGCCTCGTGCACCTAGGTCCAGGTGAGGCCACGTGCCCCTGGGTCTGGGAGAGGCCACGCACCCCTGGGTCCGGGTGAGACCATGTGTCCCTGGATCCGGGTGAGGACTTGTGCACCTAGGCCCGGGTGAGGCCACGTGCCCCTGGGTCTGGGAGAGGCCAAGTATCCCTGGGTCCGGGTGAGACCATGTGTCACAGGATCCGGGTGAGGCCTCGTGCACCTATGCCCGGGTGAGGCCACGTGCCCCTGGGTTTGGGAGAGGCCAAGCGCCCCTGGGTCCGGGTGAGACCATGTGTCCCTGGATCCGGGTGAGGCCTTGTGCACCTAGGCCCGGGTGAGGCCACGTGCCCCTGGGCTGGGAGAGGCCAAGCGCCCCTGGGTCCGGGTGAGACCATGTGTCCCTGGATCCGGGTGAGGCCTCGTGCACCTAGGTCCAGGTGAGGCCATGTGCCCCTGGGTCTGGGAGAGGCCACGCACCCCTGGGTCCGGGCGAGACCATGTGTCCCTGGATCCGGGTGAGGCCTTGTGCACCTAGGTCCGGGTGAGGCCACACGCCCCTGGGTCTGGGAGAGGCCACACGCCCCTGGGTCTGGGTGAGGCCATGTGTCCCTGGATCCGGGTGAGGCCTAGCGCACCTAGGCCCGGGTGAGGCCAAGTGCCCCTGGGTCTGGGAGAGGCCAAGCGCCCCCGGGTCCAGGTGAGGCCACATGTCCCTGGATCTGGGTGAGGCCTCGTGCACCTAGGTCCGGGTGAGGCCACGTGCCCCTGGGTCTGGGAGAAGCCACGCGCCCCCATGTCCGGGTGAGGCCATGTGACCCTGGATCCGGGTGAGGCCTCGCGCCCCTGGCCCGGGTGAGGCCACGTGCCCCTGGGTCTGGGAGAGGTCACGCGCCCCCTGGTCCGTGTGAGGCCATGTGCCCCTGGGTTCGGGTGAGGCCTTGCGCCCCTGGGTACGGGTGAAGCCGGATCCTGGGTCCGGGTGAGGCCGTGTGCCCCTGGATCCATCCGGGTTAGGCTGGGTCCCGGGCCCGGGTGAGGCCACGCGCCCCTTGGGTATGGGTGAGGCCACGTGCCCCTTAGTCCGGGTGAAGCCGTGCCCCTGGGTCCGGCCGAGACCAAACCAGAGGGAGTCGGACCTCCGTTACCACCATTTGTCCACCATCCAGAGCTGAGGGGTCAGTGCTGACATGTACACATAAGGAACTGCTGGACATTGAAATTGGGTCTCAAAAGAACTGTTGGTCCAGAAAGAAACTCGCTACAGACTGATTCATTTGCCTGTCAGCATAACTATTATTGCTCGTCTCACATTCAGTTCTCATAAGTATATATCTAGTGACATATGATCTCGCTCATCTAGGGGAAATGATGAACAACATAGACTGAGGAACAAGAACAGAACCAGAAGCAAGGAGGCATCGATCGGACTATCGGGCCTCAGAGGGAGGATAAGGGAGGGTGGGGGGAGGGGAAGAGTTCAACCAAAGGACTTGTGTGCATGCATATGAGCCTACCCAACGGTTAAGTTCAACAGGGGGTTGGGGCATGCGTGGGGAGGGGGGTGGGATGGGAATGGGGGGATGAGGACAAATATGTGACACCTTAATCAATAAAGAAATTTAAAAAGAAAAAAAAAAGTCACTTTCCATCCTCAGGTCAAAAGGCTGTTGTTGAACTGATAAGGGAAGGAACTCCTATTTGTTGAGAATGCCCATTTATGAAGCAATATGTGAGGATCTTTAAAAAATTCATATCAACTCTGAATGCTAGGTTTTATTTTTTAATTTTATTTTTTAATAGAGGCCCGGTGCACAAAATTCGTGCACAGGGGGTGGGGGAGTGTCCCTCAGCCCAGCCTGCACCCTGTCCAATCTGGGACATTCCTCTCACAATCCAGGACAGCTGGCTCCAAACTGCTCGCCTGCTTGCCAGCATGATCACCCCCTAACCACTTCCCTGCCAGCCTGATCAATGCCTAACTGCTCCCCAGCTGGCCAGATCGCCCCTAACTGCCCTCCCCTGCCAGCCTGGTCACCCCCAACTCCCTTCCCCAGCTGGCCCTGTCACCCCTAATTGTCCTCCCCTGCAGGCCTGGTCTCAGCAACTGCCCTCCCCTGCTGGTCTGGTCACCCCTAACTGTCCTCCCTACAGGCCTGGTCACCCCCAACTTCCCTCCCATGCAGGCCTGGTTGCCCCCAACTGCCCTCCCCTGCAGGCCTGGTCCCCCCACCAACTGCCCTCCCTGGAAGGCCTGGGTTCCCCACAACTGCCCTCCCCTGTAAGCCTGGGTCCCCCCCAACTGCCCTCCCCTGCAGGCCTGGTCCCCTCCCAAATGCCCTCCTTTACAGGCCTGGTCCCTCCCAACTGCCCTCTCTTGCTGGCCTGATCGCCCACAACTGCCCTCCCCTGCCAGCCATCTTGTGGCGGCCATCTTGTGTCCACATGGAGGCAGCCATCTTTGACCACATGGGGGTGGACATCTTGTTTGTTGGAGTGATGGTCAATTTGCATATTACTGTTTTATTAGATAGGATTGAATTTAATGGAGTGACATCGATTAATTAAATTATATGGGTTTCAGGTGTACAATTTTATAATACATCATTATATATTGTACTAGGGGCCCGGTCCATGAAGATTCGTGCATGGAGGGTGGGCCCCTCAGCCCGACCTGCACCCTCTCCAATCTGGAAGCCCTCAGGTGAGCCCTCTCCAATCCGGGCATTTCTGTCTGTCTTTGCAATCATATGAGCGAATTGTCTGAGACCCCAACCCAGTTTGGTTTGTTGCTCACAGAATAATAGAGGCTTTTTTTTTTTCTTTGCTTCATTGGTGGAGATTTCCTGGAAGTTTTAGGATATCTTCCCTTTAAATTTTCCTAGACACTCTGATTTTACTTATGTCTCTCACCTTTGCTTTCCCTCCATCCCCCACCACAACAGTAACTTGCTCCAAGCTCACTTTGCTCTAGTGTCTAGGAGATCCATCTGCCACCAGAACTATAATTCCCAGAATTCCTGGTGCTCCCCATGCTCTGGGCTTCCACTTCTGGTCCTGAGGCTGCCACCAGAACTACTATTCCCAGAATTCCTGGTGCTCCCCATGCTCTGGGTTTTCCCTTCCTGCTCTGTCTCCGTCCCAAGGCCTCCCACTCTGCCAAGTCCTCCAAGCCGCCAGCTCTCGCTCTCTGTTCTCCATCTGGAAGCTTAGGGAGCCAAGTTCCCAAAGCCGCTCCACACTCTACTGGTTCTCTCGCTCTGCTGCCTGTGTATGCAAATTAACCCTCCATCTTTGTTGGGTTAATTTGCATACTCACTCCTAATTGGCTGGTGAATGTAGTGGAGGCAATGTCAATTTACATGTTTCTCTTTTATTATATAGGAGGATTCTGTGCTTACCACTCCAAGCCAAGTCTCCTTCTATCACCATTTATCCCCCATTTACACCCTCTACCTCCCCCCAACCCTCTTTCCTTCTAGTAATCATCATAATATTGTCTTTGTCTATGAAATTTTTTTCATTGCTTAATCCCTTCACCTTTTTCACTCAGCCCTACAACCCTGCTCCCCTCTGACAGCTGACAATCTGTTCTCTATCTATGAGTATGTTTCTATTTTGCTAGTTTATTTTGTTCATTAGATTCCACAAACGAGTGAAATCTTATGGTACTTACTGATCTTTCTCTGATTAGCTTATTTCACGTAACATAATGATCTCAGGTCCTTCCATGCTGTCACAAAGGGTAAGATTTCCTTCTTTTTTATGGCCAAGAAGTGTTCCATTGTGTAAATGCACCACAGCTACTTTATGCATGCATTTACTGATGGAAACTTGAAATTTGCTGATTCCAAGTTTCTTGACTATTGTAAATAACACTGCAATGAACGTGGGTGTTCATATATGTTTTCAATTAGTGTTTTGGGTTTCTTCAGATATATTCCCAAAAGTGAAATCACTGTGTCATAAGGCAATTTCATTTTCAATTTTTTTTTTAGGTAACTTCATACTGCTTTCCACAAGGGCTGTACCAATCTGTATTTCCACCAACAGTGCATGAGGGTTCCCTTTCCTCCACACTCTCACCAACACTTCTTGTTTGTTGATTTATTGATGATAACATGGGAGAAGTTATATCTCATTGTGGTTTTAACTTGCATTTCTCTGATGATTAGTGATGTCGAGCATCTTTTCATATGTCTATTGGCCATCTGTATGTCTTATTTGGAGAAGTGTCTATTCAGTTCTTCTGCCCATTTTTTAATTGGATTGTTTGTTTTCTTGGTGTTGTGTTGTATAAGTTCTTTATAAATTTTAGATATTAACAGATGTACCATTGGCAAATATGTTCTCCCAATCAGTGGGTTGTCTTTAGATTTTGATGGTTTCCTATGCTGTGCAAAAGCTTTTTAGTTTGATGTCATTCCATTTCTTTAGTTTTTCTTTTTCTTTCCCTTGCTTGAGGCATTATATCAGGAAATAAATACTGCTTTTAGAAATGGCCTAGATTTTACTACCTATGGTTTCTTCTGAGATTTTTATAGTTTTGAGTCCAACATTTAAGTCTTTAATCCGTTTTGAGTTTATTCTTCTATATTATGTAAGAAGGTGGTCTAGTTTCATTATTTTGCACATATCTACCCAATTTTTCCAACACCATTTGTTAGACTATCTTTAACTCTTATATGTTCTTGTCTCCTTTGTCAAATATTAATTGACCATAAAGGCATGGGTTTATTTCTGGGCTCCCTCCATTAATCTATATGTCTGTTTTTATGCCATTATCATGCTGTTTTGATTACTATGGCCTTGTAGTATAGTTTGATATCAGTTAGCGTGATTCCTCCAACTTTGTTCTTCTTTTTCAAGATTGCTGTGATTCCATATAAATTTTTGGAATATTTGTTCTAGGTCTGTGAAATACAGCATTATCTTGATAGAAATTGTGTTGAATCTATAGATTGCTTTGGGTAGTATGGATGTTTTAATGATGATAATTTTTCCTATACATGAACACAGTATATGCTTCCACTCATTTGTATATTCTTCCTTTTATTTCTTCAGTGTTTAATAATTTTTGAGTACATGTCTTTTACATCCTTAGTTAAATTTATCCTAGGTATTTTTTAAGCAATTGTAAATGGGATTGTTTTCTTAAGTTTTCCTTTCTGATAGTTCATTATGGCATATAAAAATGTTATTGATGAATATTTATTTTGTGTCCTGCTAATTTACTGAATTAATTTATCAGTTCTAGTAGTTTTCTGGTAGAATGTTAGGGTTTTCTCTATACAGTATCATGTTATCCTCAAATGTTGTGAGGGTGGGGTGAGATGGAGTGAGGCGGGTGGTTCTAATGAATTCCTCCTGGCTGATGCCACACAGAGGTCATGCTCCATCCAATAAAGATGGTGTCTGAGATGTGGGAGAATGTCTCAGCACAGGGAGTCTAGTCCACTCTGCCCTCCCTCCACCAGAGACCAGGATGAAAGGCTGTGAACAAAATGTTGTGCATTGGCCCTTTAAGAGGGTACCTATATCTCTAGTGGACTCCTGTCTCTCTCTGATGGACAGAAACCCTGTGGCTTTTCACAACCAGATGTTATATGGGAAATTCTTTCCAGCTCAGGTGCTTTGGGCTAGAACAATCACAGAAGATGTGGCTTCTTCTGTACATCCTTGTGTGTAAGACTTCTCTCAGCTAGTATTCGGTTGGTTATTCAGGATGATCGTTCTGTAATTTAGTTGTGATTCCAGTTTGGTCCTGGGAAAAGGTGAGTGTAGCTTCCACCTACTGTACTGTACAGACACTGAAGAGAGGAAATATAGCCTGGAAACTTGACGGCAGCATAACATTCATAATGCTCAAATGATCTTTAAAGTAGCATCCAAAGTTAAAGATTTTTATTAAAATTGTTCTTTTTCAAGTAATCACGTATTTCTACATAATAGTTTAGGACAAACAGCAATCCCCAGTCCCCTTTCTCCTATTTCCCCTTCCAAAGAAGCAACAACTTTCATCATTTGAAGCCAATTATTCTGGTACTAGAGGCCTGGTACATGAAAATTCATGCACTGGATGGGGGAAGGGGTCCCTCAGCCCAGCCTGCACCCTCTTGCAGTCCAGGAGAGGTTCCCGCCACCTCCACTGTGCTCGCCAGCCATGAGCCCAGCTCAGGGCTTCTGGCTGAGCTGCGCTCCCACTGTGGGAGTGCACTGACCACCAGAGAGCAGCTCTTGCATTGAGCATCTGCCCCCTGGTGGTCAGTGCACATTATAGTGACCGGTTGTTCCACTGTTTGGTCGATTTGCATATTAGCCTTTTATTATATGGGACTTACTTCCATATTTCTAATATCTCAAAATAAAATTTTATATTACTATTAATTTTTAAGTTTTGTGCATTACCTATTAACTTTACAATAAAGATGAGGATTTACTAGTATCTCTCTTCTCACTGTCCCATTACCACCACCTTTGCCCCCTCATCCAAGCACAGTTCCCCATATCCCAATATACTTGTATTGTAAGTTTGATTTATTCATATCTAAATATTATTTATAACTGATACATATAAAATGTGATTAATCTTACTTTCCAAAAGAAGTTTTTATATTCCCTAAAGTTACTAATTGCCTTTTTGTTTTGCTTTGTTTGGCTGCTAATTTTCAAGACACTTAACACTAAATCCCTAACTCTCCTCTAGTTCTCTAAATATCCTCTCAAAATGTTCATTCATGTCATTTCATTTTAAAGTATTATCACCTGGTAAATTCTGATAGCTCTAATCTGAACTTGTTGCCTTCTATGCATACTGCCAGGTTGTCTTTTGGGGATCTTCTTCTACCTTCATCTTAAGGAATTCTCTTTGCTTCTTTCCTATGTTGGGATTCTCTTGCCCAATATTTCCTGATCTTATTTTTCTTGCTTAGCTCACTTATTATGAAGAAGCCCACTTATATGAAGCTCCCTGAAAAAGGGTATATATGTCAGTTTTTGAGATGTTGCAAATCTAAACATTTCTTTATTTATCCTCCTACTACTTTGGCTAGTTATAGAATGCTAGATAAGGAGGATCCTATCCTGGTTCCAAAGATTCTGAAATTTCCTAATGAGGTCCTTAAGGCAGGGGTCGGCAAACCGCGGCTCGCGAGCCACATGCGGCTCTTTGGCCCCTTGAGTGTGGCTCTTCCACAAAATACCACGTGCGGGCGCGCACATACAGTGCTATTGAAACTTTGTTGCCCATGCCCAGAAGTTGGTTTTCAGCCTGGGCGAGTCTATTTTGAAGAAGTGGCATTAGAACACTCAAGGGGCCAAAGAGCCACATGTGACTCGTGAGCTGCAGTTTGCTGACCACTGCCTTAAGGTAATAATCTATCTCCATCCATATTGGACCTTACTGGAAAGACCCTTCAGTCCTAAATTCAGACTAATTCAGTCTTACATTCAAAGAAAATCCTCTCAGTTATTTCCTATATCACTTCCTCCTTTATCTTTATAAAATTCATTTGTTTGGACCTCCTACACTAGACTTTTATTTTTCTCTTTTCTCTCTAATCCTCCATCTCTTCCCTTTTTTGACCATTTAAAATATTTTCTTAATTATATCTTCCAAACCTTTTACTAAGTTTTTCATGTCTGCTATCACACCTTTTAATTCCAAGAGTTCTTCTTTGCTCTCTCTTAAAAGCTCTTGTTCTTGCTTCACAGATGCAGTTTCTTTCCATCTATCTGAAAATAGTCAAGTTATATATTTCAAGTCTATCTTTCCTTCTATTTCCTTCCACTTGTCTTTGATCTGTTTGTTTCTGTCTCTATCTTTCACGTTCAGGAATTTGCTTGACTATGGGGGACTTCCCTCGATTATTGACGAGTGGAGGAATGGAGAGCTAAATGAAAGTTCCAATTGTATATGTGGGAATTGTCAAATTTGGGCTTCATTTGGCTGATCCATTATGATATACCAAATGACCCTGTACATTCAAATAACTTTAGAGTAGGGTTTGGGTCAAGGTATTCAGGGGCTAGAAAGAGAAACCTAATCAGAAAACCAAACTCTAAACTCATGAAGAAGTCCAGGCTGGAGTGACTCAGTTGTTTGGAGCATCGTCCATACATTGAAAGGTCACAGGTTTGATTCCAGGTCAGGGCACATACACAGGTTGCAGGTTCAAACTCCATGTGGTGTGCATGCAGGAGGCAACGTATCAATATTTCTCTCCCGCCCTTCTTCTCCCTTACTCTCTCTAATAAAATCAATTAAAGAAAGTAAACTCATGAAGAAAAAAAAGAATATCAGATTTTAAAATGTCAGATTTTTAGCTATCCTTTGAGTGTCATGATATCTCAAGTCAGTTTTAAAGTATGTTTTTTAAATCTAATTTGTGGTTTTCCCTCTACACCTTTCCACACATGACAATTAATGGAGATCATGTATCACCTGAGCATGAAATGTGCTTTACCATTTAATGGATGCAGTGTTTGTATTTCTAACTTGGTTTCCTTGCACATAGCCTATTCCGTACTATTAAACCATCTAGTTTTTTGCAGTCCTATATGTTGTGCTACTTGGCAATAAATATTCTATTTGATCCAAACAAATATGAGAATTCTGATATTATAGAAAATATATTTTCCTTCTCATAAATTAGTCACAGAAGCAATCCCCATCTAAAATTACTATCTATTGCCAAAACATATCCTGGAAATAAAGCCATTAATTTTATGATATATCACAGATCCATTTGTTAGACTAGCCAAAAGATATCCTTTGGCAAACAGCCTCAGAATGATATGAGTGGATTCTCTTGCAACTGGCAAATGTAACATACTATTCAAAATTTTCTCTGGCAAGAGCACCCATTCTATCACTCAATTTAAACATTTCTTAATATATGTGTAATTTGAATATTATGTAAATCCATCAACTCTGACATTTAAATGATGAGCACTACATATCTCCCACAATAAAATGATAATAAAGACAGAATAATCCCTAGCAGCAATTCTTAAATCCCACAAGGAAAGAATACTCAGCACTCTTTTCTCTAATTTCAAAGCATTTCCCCTCTAGGTTGAAAATGAATAAATAAGAAGAGATTTCCATTTCTGGAAATATGGTGAATAAGATACAATGACTCTGGACTAAAATAACAAAAATGCTGGATTAAATATATTTTAATCTTTTAAAAATATCTATACTAATAAAAGGGTAATATGCTAATTAGACCAGATGTCTTCCGGACGTCCTTCCAGACAAAGCCATGGTGGCGGGGGCCAAGACAGAAGCAGTTAGGGACAATCAGGCCGGCAGGGGAAAGCAGTTAGGGGGCAATCAGGCAGGCAGGCAGAGGTAGTTAGGGACAATCAGGCAGGCAGGGAGGCGAGTGGTTAGGAGCCAGCAGTCCCGGATTGCGAGAGGGATGTCCGACTACAGGTTTAGGCCCAATCCTGCAGGGATGGGGTCTAAACCGGCAGTCGGACATCCCCCAAGGGGTCCCAGGTTGGAGAGGGTGCAGGCCGGGCTGAGGGATCTCCCCCCACATGCATGAATTTCGTGCACCGGGCCTCTAGTCTTCAATAAGTGGCACATAAAGGATATCTGTTTTATGAAAAGCACCAAAACAAAATAGAAAGAGAAGCCCTGAGAAGGCTTTATTCTAAAAGGTTTCTTCAGAACCCTTGAGACCTTAAATTTCCACCTAGATGATTATATGAGGAGGCAGGAAAAGAATATAAAACAACTTTTAAAGTTTTACCTTTCAGTTCTAACCCTTTAATCCACCTGGAATCCATCTCTGTTTATTTTGTTAAGAAATAATTCAGTTTTATATTTCTTTACATAGTGATCCAGTTTCCCAAAACCACCTATCAAACAATTTTTCTTATCCCCAGTAATTTGAAATGATATAATTATTTCATATTAAATTTGTATATGAGTTTGTCACTAAGCTTCCTATTCTGTTCTACTAGGAATTCTGTTTAGGGGCCAATATCACACTGTTTTTATTCCACTGATGTTATAGTATGTTGTGATATTTGACAGGGTAAATCTCCTTGCTTTAGTCTTCTTTCTTAAGAATGACTTGCCTATTTGTGAACCTTAAGACTTCCAAATGAATATCAGACAAGGAACAAACTAAATATTTTAACTTACAGATTAATTTGAAGGAAATTAAAAAACTTTATATTATAGAAACACATCTGAGAGCACTAAATGTCTCAAATTTATTCCGACTTTATTTAGGGTTTTTTTCTATGTCCTCTACTATATAGTTTAACTTTTCTCAATAAAAGTTTTATGTATTCCTATTAAAATTAACTTCTGCATATTTTATAGTTTTGTTGTTAATATGAATTGTATTTTTACTTACTACATTTCTGAATGATTATTGCATGTTGAAAATAATAATGATTTTTGTAGATTACTCTGTTAATTCCCAATTTGGTTTAATTACTTAGTAGGTTTAATAAGTTTGCCAAAACTATTGATTTTTATAGTTAGATAATCTATGTTATAAGTAATGGGGTATTTTGCTTTTTTTTTCTTAAACCTTTATTTTTAAGAGCAGTTTTAAATTCATAGCAAAATTAAGTGGAAGGTAGAGATTTTCCATATACTCCCTGGTCCCACACATGAATAGCCTGCCCCAATATCAATATCTCCCACCAGGATATACAATTGCTACAATTGACTAATCTACATTTGACACATCACTCTTGGTGTTTTACATTCTACTGATTTGAATACATGTACCCATCATTATGGCATCATAAAAGGTATTTTCACTGCCGAAAGTCTCTGTATTCCATCTATTCATCCCCTCCCCTACCAAACATTGATTTTTCATTGTCTCCACAGGTTGTTTGTTTGTTTTCATTTACTGTTAACAGTATTATAGATATCCCCCTCTTTGTCCACCTCTACCCAGCCCCTGCCCCACCCCCCCCACCCAGATCTTCCCCACACTATTGTCTGTGTCAATGGGTTATGCATACACACACACACACACACACACACACACACACACACACACACACATACCAGTGGGGGGGTTCCCTGTACCCTCTCCAATCGGGGACCCCTTGGGAGATGTCCAATCGCCACTGCTGCTCCCACACGCTGAGGGCGCAGAGCAATTGGGGCCAGCCCCAGCAGCAGGTGCGAGCGTGGCCGGCACCATCAGCAGTGCGAGCAGCAGCTGCTGCCCTGATCGCCCTTCAGGAGCAGGGAAAGGTGGAAAAGCCCACAGGGGCAATTGGGCCAGCAGCCACTTCTAGCACCCATTAATGGTGCTGAGTGATCAGGACTGGTGCTGAGCACCTTCAGTGGGTGTGAGTGGCAGCTCCAGCACTGGCTGCAGGTGCAAGCGGGGCCAGCACCAGCAGTGGGTGCAAGAACCGGGAGAGACCATGGCACGCGGGAGCAAAGAATTTTCAGTAACCACCAGAGGCTCACCCCGATGACAGCAACTGGTGCCCTACCTTGGTCTGGTGCCCCCACTCATCTGCTCCACCATCCTGCTGCGGCCAATGCCCACCATGTTCCATGCACATGCCCTGGTGGTCAGCACACATCATAGCGACCAATTCTTCGGTTATTCCACTGTTTGGTCTATTTGCATATTAGCCTTTTATTATATAGGACTAGTGGTCCTGTGCACAAAATTTGTGCATGGAGGGGGGTGTCCCTCAGCCCAGCCTGCACCCTCTCCAATCTGGGGATCGGGCCTGAACCGGCAGTTGGATATCCCTCTCGCAATCTGGGACCGCTGGCTCCTAACCACTCACCTGCCTGCCTGCCTGATCGCCCCTAACTGCCTCTGTCTGCCTGCCTGATTCCCCCTAACCCCTCTGCCTGCCTGCCTGATCGCCCCTAACCTCTCTGCCTGCCTGCCTGATTGCCCCTAATTGCCTCTGCCTGCCTGCCTGATCACCCCTAACTGCCCTCCCCTGCCGCTCTGACCTTGCCCCCAAATGCCCTCCTCTGCTGGCCTGATCACCCCTAATGGCCTCTGCCTTGGCCCCCACCACCATGGCTTTGTCTGGAAGTCAGACGTCTGGAAGATGGCTGATCCATCTGATCTAATTAGCATATTACCCTTTTAGTAGTATGGATAGATTATATAGGCTAGGATTGCTTAAATGGAGGAGGGGCTTTTTCATTAGGAGGAGATGCTCTTGGCAGACAAAAATACATAATCCCTATATCTGGACTGATAGCTAGCCATATGCACTATACTGCCAAACCGGATATTAAAAAAATTGAACTGCTTTCTTACACCTTAAACCAAACAGCTGTTGACCTTAAAACCCCTCCTAAGCCCCCACCTTAGGTTCTGCCTTCACAGTTCACCCAGATTAGGTTCTGATAGGTCGGTTTCTATGCCAGTCAGCGTCAAAAGCTCCGTCTCCTAGGCAGCCATTGGCTCCTCGCACTTCACCCAGATTTGGTTCTGATTGGTCGGTTTCTATGCCAGTCAGCCTCTTCAGGCCTATCAATGGGTCTGATCAGAGACGTGGTTTGATCAGCAGCCCCAGCGGAGGCGTGAGAGAAAGAGAGGTGCAGCTGCTGGCCAGGGCCCAAGAGAAAGAGAGAGGCAAGAGCTGATCAACAGCTGCCATGGATGCTATGGATCAGACCCTGCTTCTCTTTCCCTGGGCCTCCCTTCGGGCCTGATCTGCAGCCTCCTCGGCAGTCAGTGCTGGGTCGCAGTGTCCGCAGCAGTGTGGCAGTCAGTGCTGGGTCGCCACGGCAACCCAGCACTGACTTCCGGTGGGTGGAGCCTTCAGTAGTTGTGGATGTTACAACCCTGGGTTTTTATATATTTGGATGTTCTCTGGTTAATCTCTTCCAATCCCTTCCACCTCCTCCCCTCTGAGATCTGTCATTCTGTGCCATGCATCTGGACCTATTTTGTTCATTAGATACCACATATAAGTGAGAGAATGTGATATTTTCTGTCTCTAACTGGCTTAGTTTCCTTAGCATAATAATTTCCAGGTCCCTCTATACTGTCTCAAAGGGAAAGAGATCCTTCTATTTTACAGCTGCTTAGTATTCCATGGTATAAATATACCACAGCTTTTTTTTATGATGAAAAACATATAACATACAATTTTCCATCTTTTTTTCCATTATAGTTCACATTCAATATTATTCTGTATTAATTTCAGGTACACAACGTAATAGTTAGACAATCATATACTTTACAATGTGGTTCCCCTAATATTTCAAGTACCCCCCTCTGGCCCGTACATAGCTATTACAATATTATTTTTTAACTCCATTGGCCTCTTTCTGGCCATTCCTACCCCCCAGCACATGCCCTCACCCCCTAGTGACTGTGTTGATTGGTAATGCTTATATGCATGCATACAAGTCCTTTGGTTGATCTTTACCCCCTCCTCTCTGATTTCTTTCTGAGGTTTGACAGTCAGTTCGATGTTTCTCTGTCTCTGGACCTATTTTTGTTCATCGGTTTATGTTGTTCACTATTTTCTACAAATGAGTGAGATCATGTTGGCTTTCTCCAATTGGCTTATTTCGCTTAGCATAATGCTCTCCAGACCCATCCATGCTTATACCACAACTGTTTTATCCACTCATCTAGACTGATGGGCACTTGGACTGTTCCCAGATCTTAGCTACTATAAATAACGCTGCTGTGAACAAAGGAGTGCATATATTTTCTGATTGGTGTTTTAGGATTCCTAAGATATATTTCCAGAAGTGATATCGCTGGGTCAAACAGCAGTTCCATATTCAATTTTTTGAGGAAACCCCATAGTTTTGCCTTTTTCAAAATATTATATAATTGCCCGGCCAGGGTGGCTCAGTGGTTGAGCATCAACCCATGAACCAAGAGGTCACTGGTTCAATTCCCGGTCAGGGTATGCCCGGGGTTGCAGGCTTGATCCCCAGTAGGGGGCATGCAGGAGTCAGCTGATCGATGTTTCTTTCTCATTGATGTTTCTATCTCTCTATCCTTATCCCTTCCCCTTTCTCTAAAATCAATAAAAACGTATTTTAGTCCTATCCAGTTTTCTCAGTGGTTAGAGCATCAGCCTGAGGACTGAAGGGTCATGGGTTCAATTCCAGTCAAGGGCACATACCTCATTTGCAGGCTCAATCCCTAGCCCTCGTTGGGGAGCATGCGGGAGGCAACCAATTGATGTGTCTCTCTCACATCGATGTTTCTCCCTCTGTGTCTCTCCCTCTCCATTCCACTCTCTCTAAAAATCAATGGGTGGGAGGAATATCCTCAGGTGAGGATTATTTAAAAAAACATTTTAAAACATTTTTAAAAAATGTTATATAAGTAAAATCATATAGGATGCAGCCTTTTGAGATTGACTTTTTTCACTTAGCAACATACATTTAAGGTTCTCTGTATCTTTTCATGGCTTTATAGTTCATTTCTTTTTGGATCAGAATAATATTGCATTGTCTGGGTGTACAACAGTTTATGTATTCATTCATCTGCTAAAGAACATCCTGGTTGCTTCCAAGAATTAGCAATTATGAATAAAACTGCTAAAAACATCCATGTTGAGGTTTTTGTGTGGATTTAAGTGTTCAAATCCTTTGGGTAAATACCAAGGACTACAACTGCTGGATCATATGGTATAGTTTTCTCAGAAACTGCCAAACTGTCTTCCAAAGTGACTCTATCATTTTGCATTCCAATCACCACTGAATGATATTCCTGTTGATCCACATCCTTACTAGTATTTGATGTTGTTAGTGTTCTAGATTATGGCCATTCTAATTAGTGTGTAGTGGTATCTGATTGCTAATTTGTCTTTCTCTGATAAAATATGACGTGAAACACTTTTTCATATGCTGATTTCCCATTTGTATATCTTCTCTGTTACGTTTTTTGCCTATTTTTAAATCCAGTTGTTGGTTTTCTCATTGTTGAGTTTCATTAGTTCTTTGTAAAGTTATAAATGGAATATTACTTGGCCACAAAAGGAATTAAATCTTACCATTTGCAACAGTATAGAAGAGCATAGAGTATTATGCTAAGTGAAGTAAGTCAGTCAGAGAACAACTACTACCATACGATTTCACTTATATGTGGAAAATAAAGAAGAAAATAAATGAACAAAAAAAATTGAAACAGACTGATAAACATAGAGAACAGACTGATGGTTGTCAGAGAGGAGTGGTGTTGGGGGACTGGATGAAAAAGATGAAGTGATTAAGGAGTACAAAATAGTTACAAATAGTGACAGGTATATAAAGTACACCATGGGGAATAGAGTCAATAATATTGTATTATGGTGCCAGATGGGTACTGGAAATATTGGGAGGAACACTTTGTAACCTATATTATTGTTTAAGCACTATGCTGTACACCTAAAAGTAACA
Organism: Eptesicus fuscus; assembly: GCF_027574615.1. Taxonomy (NCBI): domain Eukaryota; kingdom Metazoa; phylum Chordata; class Mammalia; order Chiroptera; family Vespertilionidae; genus Eptesicus; species Eptesicus fuscus. The sequence goes on from NC_072473.1 coordinate 49,249,356, forward strand.
CAAGATAAATTGAACCTAAACTGTAATTGAAAAATAAAATAAAGAGTTCTTTGTATACTTCAGATAATGGTCCTTTATCAAATGTGTACTTTGCAAATTTTTTCTCCCAGACTATGGCTTGTCTTCTCATTCATTTGGCATTGTTCTTCATGTGGCAGAACTTTTTAAAAAATTTTAATGAACTCCACCTGATCAATTATTTCTTTCATGGGTTGTACCTTTCATATTGTAGCTAAAAAGTTATCACTGCTCTAGTTGGTGTTGCTCAATGTTTAGAGTGTCGGCCTGTGCATTGAAGGGTCTCGGGTTCAATTCCTAGTCAAGGGCAGATATCTACCTGGGTTGCAGGTTCGATCCCCGGCCCTGGTTGGGGCATGTGCCAGAGGCAACCAATCGATGTGTCTCTCTCAAATCAATGTCTCTCTCTCTCTCTCTCTCCCTCCTTCCCTCTCTCCCTCTTTTCCTCCCTCCCTCCCTTTCTCCCTCCCTCCCTCCCTCTCTCCCTCTCTCTTTCCCTCCCTTCTACTCACTCTAAAAATAAGTCTATAGCAAAAATTAGCCTTGGGTGAGGATTAACAAAAAAAAAAAAAGTCATTACCATTCCCAAGATCATGTAGATTTTATTTTATGTTATCTTCTAAGACTTTCAAGTTTTGTATTTTACATTTAGGTCTATGAAAGGTCTTTTTTGCATATGAAATCATTTTTTTTTTTCATGTCGATGTCCAATTTTTGGAGCACCATTTGTTGAAAAGACTATCTTTGCCCCGTTGTATTGTCATTTGCTCCTTTGTGAAAGATCAGTTGACAATATTTCCTTGGATCTATTTCTGGGCTCTCTACTATGTTCCATTGATCTCTTTGTCCATTCTTTCCCCAAGGCCACACTACCTGTGTTACTGCAGCTTATGGTAAGTCTTGAAGTTGGGTAGTGTCAGTCTTCCAAGTTTGTCCTTCTAAACCCCCAACATTATGTTGGCTATTCTGTATTTTTTGCCACAAAATAATTCCCTATGATTTTGATTGGGATTATGCTTAATATGTAGATCAAGTAGGAAAGAATTGACATCTTGACATTATTGAGTCTTCCTATCCATGAATATGGAATATCTTTCCATTTCTTTAGTTTATTTGTAATTTCATTTATCAGAGTTACTCTATGTTCATAAGTAAAAGGGGCCTTTACTTTATTATAACTTATTTTCCTTATTTTATTTTGTAATCAAAATTACAGTACTATAAATCTGAAAGATTTTGCTCTTTTCATATATCCTGGGACAATTTGTATATGAATAAAAATTAATTGCTCCCTTAAATGTTTGGTAGAACTCACCAGTAAAGCCAACTGGGACCACTTCTATGGGATAGTGAAGTGAAGGGAAGATCACTGACTTCCATTTCAATTTCTTTAATATGTATTTTTGTCTTCTGAGTATTTTTAGCTTGTACCAAATTTTGGCCTTTCATATTTTTCAACTGTATTAACGTAAGCTATTTAAAATTATTTTGTCTTCAAAAAGTCTCTGTTGTGTCTATAATATTTATTTATTTTATATTCTGTACTAGAGGCCCGGTGCATGAAATTCATGCACGGGGGGCGAGGAGGGGAGAGTGTCCCTCAGCCCAGCCTGCACCCACTCCAATCTGGGACCCCTTGAGGGATGTCCGACTGCCCGTTTAGGCCCGATCCTGGTAGGATTGGGCCTAAACGGGCAGTCGAACATCCCTCTCACAATCCAGGACTGCTGGCTCCCAACTGCTCGCCTGCCTGCCTTCCTGATAGCCCCTAACCGCTTCTGCCTGCCAGCCTCATCATGCCCTAACCACTCCCCTGCCAGCCTGATTGATGCCTAACTGCTCCCCTGCCAGCCTGTTTGCCCCCAACTGCTCTCCCCTGCAGGCCTGGGTCCCCCCCCCAACTGCCCTTCTCTGCAGTCCCGGTCGCCCCCAACTTCCCTCCCTTGCAGGCCTGGTCCCTCCTAACTGCCCTACCCTGCTGGCCATCTTGTGGTGGCCATCTTGTGTCCACATGGGGCAGCCATCTTTGACCACAGGGGGCAGCCATCTTGTGTGTTAGAGTGATGGTCAAATTGCATATTACTCTTTTATTAGATAGGATTTTGTTTACTTGCATCTTCCCTTTCTATGACCTGACCTACCAGTGATCTACCTCTTTAATTTTTGGTTTTATTAATAATCTCTAACAGTTTTGATTGTTGTTAAAGTTATCCATTAATTTATTTAAATTATATCCATAACTTTTATATGTTGAGTCTGTCTCATTAATTTGGGTATGCTCTATCATTTCTAAGTTCTTGAATTAAATACTCAACATATTTGTTTTTAATCATTTTTGTTTGTTGATCAATATATTTAAAGCAATAAACTTTCCTTTTTAAAAAATAAAGAAAACAAAAATAAACTTCTATGTACTGCTCAAGTCTGTTTCATAAGTGTGGAGATATATTGACTTTATTATCATTGCATTCTAAAATGTATTTTTAAATATATTTTTATTGATTTCAGAGAGAAAGGAAGAGGGAGAAAGAGATAGAAAAATCAATGATGAGAGAGAATCATTGATTGGCTGCCTCCTGCACACCCACACTGGGGATCAAGACCGCAACCTGGACATGTGCCATGGCCAGGAATTGAACCGTGACCTCCTGGTTCATAGGTCGGCACTCAACCACTGAACCACACCATTCGGGCTAAAATGTATTTTTTTAAACTAAAAAAATAATAATATTATGTTCATTCCCAAATATAAAATGTTTTTATATTAATTACTAATTCTTAATCTTATTATCTTATGGTTGGAGAACATAGCTCATTATGATATTGATTCTTTGTGATTTTTAAGTGTCCTGTATAGTCTAATACACAATCTATTTTGAAAATGTTACCTGTATACTAAAAAAGGATATATATTCTCTGTTTTTTATATACAAACTCCTGTGTATTCTATGGATATCTAATAACTCAAGCTTATTATATTATTAAAACTTGGTATTACCACTTATTTTTTTCTCTATTACAATCAGTTTCTGGGAGGCACATGTTAAACATTTCCAATGCAACTGCTGTTTTATCGATTTCATGTATCATGAGGATGTTGGTTATAGTATTATTAACATCAAACCAAATAAAGACTGAAAAAAGACTGATTTCTAAATTATGATTCATTTATGTAATAGAATATAATGAGCCATTAAAAATTATAAGTTATCACCGAGCCAGCGTGGCTCAGTGGTTAAGCATCGACCTATAAACCAGGAGGTCATGGTTTGATTCCTGGTCATGGCACATGCCCAGGTTGCGGGCTTGATCCACAGTAGGGGGCATGCAGGAGGCAGCTGATCAATGATTCTCTCTCTTCATTAATGTTTCTATTGCTCTCTCCCTCTCCCTTCCTCTCTGAAATCAATAAAAATATATTTCTTAAAAAAATGTTATTAAGTTATCTCCCAGGCTCAGTTGGTTGGAACATCATCCTGTACATCAAAAGTTGGTGGGTTCAGTTCCTGCCAATAAGTGTTATCACATCAACTCCTTTCAGTTTACTATTATGGGCAACTTTTGCAAATAAAACTAAAAAATTTTTCAGTTAAATTGTATTTCTAGTAATGGTTACCATTTATTGACATTTGCCAGTTGTTATATTAAGCATTTTACTTTATGATTTATATTACTTCTTTAAATCATCATACAAGCTTCTGAGTGTTACTATTGTTAACCCATTTCACAGATGAGGAATGAGTCTGAGGCCCAGAGAACTAACTTGTCCAAGTTGCACAACTAGAAGTAGAGGAACCAAGATTCAAACCCAGATGTGACTCTAAAGTCCTTGCTTCTAACCCCACCACTATACTAAATTATGGAAAGGTTTAAATTCTGCCTTTTTCCATTTACTACTTATATTATCTTAAACAAAAAACTTAACTTATTGACCTTCAATTTCACAATGTGGAAACAGACAATCTTTTTGAAGAGACTATCATATATTTTATAAGGAAAAACAATCAAGGAAATTCTTTAAGCACACACTGCATACCACTAAACCAGATGCCAATACACCAGATATGGGATAGTAATAGTAGACTTAATTCAGTTCGAAGTATGAACTCTTTCGCCTGGCATTCAAGGCCCTTTACCCCTTGTATGAACCATTTATGTTCTAACCATACCATGTTATTCTATGTCCTTCAAATATGTCACACTTTTCATAGCTGGCCAGTTCCTTCTCCTCCCAAGAGTAGAGGCTATTTGATATGCTCATACAAGTCTAGCCGGGCTCCAAATGTTGAGAATAGGCCTAACATGTGGCAGGATGTATAAAAAACTGTGGCCCTACACACTGGAGTCACCACCATGTCAATGTAGATACTAACCTGACTTTGACTTTGTGTCCCATTCAAGACATCAGGATTCCACCTGGTTCATAATAACCAGTTTCTACCTTGCATCTCAATTGAGTCCCAGACTAACTTCTTTTGCCATAAACCCCCATATGATTATTATTTTATAAATGAAGAAACCAAACTTCATAGAGGTTAAGTGGCTTATCCAAGGCCATGCAACCAGTATGAAATGAAGCAAACTTTTATCTAAAATCTACATCATTCACCATCTTAAAAATCTTCAGTGTCGACTACAAGTTTACTCACCTTGAGACCATATACAAGATCCGTCCACAGACCATTGATGTGTACCTTCTATCTTAAGAGCCTTCTATCTGCATAAATTGTGCCCTCTACATAGCATGTTCTCCCCTCAAACCCCAATTCACTGGCTAACTCCAGTTTAATCTTCAAGATTCCATTCCTGTATCATATTCTCCAAGGTGTATTTTCTAAGTGGTCCTCCATGCCTCACATCCTAGTCTGGATTTGGATATTTTTTGTGCTCTCTCAGCATTGTGTACATAATGAAAGAACTAACCCCATTGTACTGTATTTGTCTGCTTGTTGGTCTAGACTGTGAGTTCTTTGAGAGCAGAAATTGTGTCTTATTTATTTATCTCTGCACTCCCAGATATAATAAATACCAGAGGACATTCTATAGAGTAGATTCTCAGTAAATATTGAATGAGAGAGAGAACAAGAATGTGAGAGTGAAAGAAAATGGGAGAAAAAAAAGGAGATGGACAAATCGAAGGCAGAAAGGAGCACTGTTATGAAGAGAATTTTATGTATTATATTAATATTTTAGTCATTCTTGTACATTCCATAACTAGAAATATTGTCACTGCATCATTTTAACATGAGTATGCTATTTTACCATTTACATGAACTAAATTGTTACAGAAGAACATTACAAGGAAAACAAATCATCATAGGCATTAAGGCCACAGGCAAAAAAAATTTTCTTTTTCCTCTCTAGTTTTGCTTCTTAAACATAATTTCAGTGATAAGATTATTTTATATGTGCAAACGATAAATATAGTAAGTAAGTTTGTACCAGGCAGGCACTCAGCTCTGACGGTAATCTTGAAGGGGGAAATCAGCCTTCAAGATGCTCATAGCCCAGTAAGGACAAAAGATGTACCCCAAAAGCCCAATATCTCAGTTGCAAAAAGAAATGCTGATGTTAACTAATGCAGTAGCTATATCCTTCCACAAATAGAGTTGGAGTAAATAAACAACAAACTGCTTATAGAGATTACTGTTCCTTATATGTGTCTTTTATTCTTTCTTTTTTTTCATTTTAGTGGACTGAAGTGAACACTGAGGCAAGAGTAACTGTACAACTGAAAAGTTTGAGTGTAATAGGCTTTCCACTCTTCCACCATGATAACTTACAATAGACGAGCAGCTGGACGGGAATTTCTTGAGGAAAACAGAAAATGTCTTAACAACACCATATTTGGACAATCTGAGCCTTATGTCCTAGCTGGAGGAAGTTAATATAAATTGCCGAAGGTTAAAAAATTGGTTCGGGTTCAGCAAATCTCCCCTCTATATGCCAAGGAGGATCCTTTTCTGCCCAGTTGAAGCTGGGATCTCTGGAGCTGAATGTTCTTGTCCCTCTCCTCCTCCCACTTGGAAGGGGATGTAAGCTAATATAACCACATTTGCACTCATCCAGCATGCAGTACATGCAGGGCCATGAGCTTTGTGTAGATAGTCCGTTACTCTTTTAATGAGAGGATGATGCTTCATGTCCACAGAACATGGGATTCTGACATTTAGCAACATAGTCCCTTCTTCACAAGGAAAACAGCAAATATTTAATATGTTTTTGCTGGGGGTGCAGAGGAAAAATAATATACATAACAAATTAGATCACTCAAAACCATAATATAAAATTCACCGTGAACAATGTAAACAGAATTCAGATTCAGTGCAATTTTAAAGGTCAGAATAAATTAGGAAAAAGCTCAGCAACTCTCCAAACAGCCAAGACACATAGGGTCACTGCTGGCTCCTAACCGTTCACCTGCCTGCCTGCCTGCCTGATTGCCCCTAACCACTCGCCTGCCTGCCTGATGGCCCCTAACCACTCTGCCTGTTTTCCTGATCTCCCCTAACCCCTCTGCCTGCCTGCCTGATGGCCCCTAACCCCTCTGCCTGCCTGCCTGATGGTCCCTAACCCCTCTGCCTGCAAGCCTGATCACCCCTAACCACTTGCCTGCCTGCCTGATCACCCCTAACAGCTCACCTGCCTGCCTGATTGCCCCCAACCACCTTTGCCTCAGCCTCCGCTGCCACAGCTTTGTCTGGAATGACATCTGGAAGGTCGTTCGGCTATCTGGTCTAATTAGCATGTTATGCTTTTATTATTATAGATTTAAAGTGAAATAAATAAAAGTTCCTATGTCATAGGGTAGTTCTGAAGATTAAATTAATATCAATAGAGTAATTATAAGAATATCTGGCACAAAATAAGCACTACATACATGCTTAACAAATAAACAATTATATATACAGGGTTACAGTACCATAAAGTTACAAGAGGTTATGAATCGTATCTAGCCCACTTTGCTGCTTCAGGAAAGATTCCACTTAACACCATCACAGAACAAAAAATGCCACTCTGAAATAACCCTGAGGGCAGTAATACTAGCACTTTCCCCAACATAATAGAGCATTTAAATATTGTCCCATGCAGGAAGTACTACCTCAGCTTGAACTTCAACTCCTCCCTTTATGATTTTGGCCCTTGGAAGAAATGGAAAACAAATGAGCATTGAAATGTGAGAAATGAAATCGCAGCAAAAAATCTGTATTTTCATGAGGAAAGAAGAAGGGCTGAGTTCCTCTTTTGTAGTGATGAAGACATAGGAATAGAAATAAAATCTTAGGTTCTATTCTTGACTCTGCTTCGACCTAGCTATTGGAATTTAGGCTAATCACTTCACCTCCCTTGCTTCAGCATTATTATCTAGAAAATGGAAATACTAGATGAAAGATCCCATGAATCCATAATGTTAAAGTATCCTGATTGAAAATGACTTCCTCAAGGTCCTACCAAGTGAATGTCAAAGTTCGTACTCAAATCCACAACTCCTGACTCCAAAACTCTTCCCACTATATCTTTTATTTTTCATCAAAACATCTTCTCTAACTCTCATCCTCTGGCTCTTCATCATCACTAACTTTCAGCCAGGCCATGGTAGATTGATAGATTGTTCCCAAATCTCCCCCCTTCCATGTATACATCTGCGTCATCATGTAACTCTTCAGTTCCTCCCATTAGAAGCAGAAATTCTTTTATTTCCTAAACAACATTAGGCTTGGCCATGTGGCTTATTTTGGCCAATGAAATTTGTGAGAAAGTGATGGTGTGCCAGTTTTGAAAAGACCTCACATTTCTGAGATCACTCCCCATGTATTTCTGCAATCATCATGAGAATAATATGCCCCAGAAGCCCCATGATTTTTGAAAAATACAGATACATGGAGAACACCTAAATAATACCTGTGTCCAAAGCCAAGCTATTCAAACCTAACTGATGTCAAGAAAGCTACTCTAGAGAACCAAGATTGTGGCATAGGTAAACGCCTATACTTGCTGCCTCCCACAACCACATCAAAATTACAACTAAAATACAAAACAACTATCATCCAGAACTGCAGGAAAGTTGGCTGAATGGAAGTACTACAACTAGAGAGGTAAGGAAGAAAGCACACTGAGACTGGTAGGAGGTGTGGAGGTGCGGAATGGGCTGGTCCAGCACCCTGGTGTGCAGCTTTTTTAATCAGGAGAGAGATCACCTCTGCAGAGGCTTCCCAGAGGAGCAAGGAGTCCCAGCCCCACACCAGATGCCCAGCCCAGGGTCCCAGAGGTGAGGAAAGAAGCCTCTATAGGCTGTAAGAACTATGGATTGTAAAAACCAGTGCAGATTGGGGCTGAGTGACACACAGGCTGCTAGAGACCCACCTGCTCATCTTAAAAGGCCTGCACCACGAACTGAATTTATAAGCTCCCACTTTCTCTGAGCTGCAGTGCTGGGTGAGGCTTGGGGTGACCCGGACACATACGGAGAGAAACTGGACTGTCTGGCATCGGGGCAGGAACTCAGAGGCGGCTTTCTTCCAGATGGAGGTGCTCGCAGCAGTCATTGTTCCTGTGACAGAACCTCCCCAGTGCAGGGCTGACTGGCAGCCATTTGTTTGTTCTGCCTCATCCAATTTACAAAGCCACCCAAGCTGTGTGCAGTGGCTTTTGCAAATAAATAGTCTGTCCTTTCTCAGGCTAAAACTCTGTTAAACAAGTTGTAGCTGGGTCAGGGAGCCCCAAACCTATCAATAAAAGGCCCAAGGCCAGCACCAGCACCAGCCTGCCTTGCTTCACAGCTGGGCCTCGTCTGGGCACTTCCAAAGAGGAAGAATCTGCAGATCTCTCTGTAGCTCCTGCTGGATGACCCCAGGCAGTGGCTGACTTTGCACCTCCCTGGAGACCCAAGAGCCAGTGTACCCAGTAGTCAGTGTGAGACCATACAAGATTACAACTCTTAATGTCAATAAGTGACACACTCAAGGGGCAAACTCAATGAGCACCAAAGCCCCACTGAAGCAAGTCCTGCCCCATAAGGGTGTCTCCTACACAACAGATCTTCCAGTGTAGACACAGCTGGTCATCACAGACAATTGGCCTAGAGGTCAATTCCTCCCAGTGACACCAACAGCAATAAAGGATCAACAACAACAAGACTGTGCACACAGCCCACAAAGGAGTGCACCAAGGTGATTAGGGATGCTGAGCACCTCAGGTGATTGGGGATGCTGAGCCACTGGGCCCTAAAGGACACCTACTACACAAGGCCACTCTATCAACTCAAGGAGACTTAGCAGCTACCTAATACATAGAAAGAAACACAGGGAAGCAGCCAAAATGTGGAGATAAAGAAATATGTCACAAATGAAAGAATTGGAAGAAAGCAAACTACTAGATATAGAGTTCAAAACCACAGTAATAAGGTTTCTCAAGAATCTTCTAGAAACCTCCGAAAACTTAGTGAGACTTTCAAGGATCTTCATGAGAATGCCAAAAAATGGAAAAGAATCAATCAGAAATTAAGCATACACTGACTGGAATAAAGAATAATATACAGGGATTCAAGAGTGGATTAAAGGATCCTGAAAATCAAATCAATGATTTGAAATACGAGGAAGCAAAAAACACCCAACCAGAAAAGCAAAAAAGAAAAATGAATCCAAAAATATAAAGATAGTGTAAGGAGCCTCTGGGACAACTTCAAGTGTACCAACATCCAAATGATGGGGGTGCAGAAGAAGAGAGAGAGCAAGATATTGAAAACCTATCTGAAGAAATAATGACAGAAAACTTCCCCTACCTGGTGAAAGAAATAGACTTACAAGTCCAGGAAGCGCAGAGAACCCCAAACAAGAGGAATCCAAAGAGGACCACACCAACACACATCATAATTAAAATGCTAACAGCAAAAGACAAAGAGAGAATATTAAAAGCAGCAAGAGAAAAACAGTTAGTTACCTACAAGGGAGCACCCATACAATTGTCAGCTGATTTCTCAACAGAAATGATGCAGGTCAGAAGGGAGTGGCAAGAAATATTCAAAGTGATGAATAGCAAGAACCTACAACCAAGAATACTTTACCCAGCAAAGCTATCATTTAGAATTGAAGGTCAGATAAAGAGCTTTGCAGACAAGAAAAAGCTAAAGGAGTTTATCACCACCAAACCAGTATTATATGAAACGCTGAAAGATATTCTTTAAGAAGAGGAAGACGAAGAGAAAGGTAAAAATAAAAAATATGAACAACAAAGTGACAATAAATACATACCTATCAACAAGTGAATCTAAAAATCAAATGAATAAAAAATCTGATGAACAGAATGAACTGGTGAATGGAATAGAATCAGGGGCATGGAAATGGAACAGACTGATGATTCTCAGAGGGAAAGGGGTATGTGGGGTGCGGGAAGAGATTAGACAAAGATCTTATATGAATGTATGCATTACCTATGGACACAGACAGTAGGGTGGCGAGGGCCTGAGGTGAGGTGGGAACCAGGTGGAGGGGAACTATGGGAGGGAAAAAGAGGGACATCTGTAATAATCTCAACAATAAATATTAATTTTTAAAAAAGAGAGCTACTCTAGCCGAAACCGGTTTGGCTCAGTGGATAGAGCGTCGGCCTGCGGACTCAAGGGTCCCAGGTTCGATTCCGGTCAAGGGCATGTACCTTGGCTGCGGGCACATCCCCAGTAGGGGGTGTGCAGGAGGCAGCTGATCGATGTTTCTCTCTCATCGATGTTTCTAACTGTCTATCCCTCTCTCTTCCTCTCTGTAAAAAATCAATAAAATATATTAAAAAAAAAAGAGAGCTACTCTAGCTAATCCATAAATTTGTGAGCCAGAAATAAATGATTACTGCTCTTTTCCACTGAGTTGTGAAGTACTTTGTTTTACAGGATTCTTATTGCAATAGCTAACCAATATGCAAGGTTTTCTGGGGTTCCCAGAAAAGCATTTTATGGCCATGATAAATTTCTTAAGGGATCAAAAATTGGAGCCTAAACTAAATTGTCATATATATCAGCAGAAAAATTCATGTATCAAAAATTGCCAATGATTTTCCCAATATAAGAATTTACCTTTGCCGAAACCGGTTTGGCTCAGTGGATAGAGCGTCGGCCTGTGGACTCAAAGGTCCCAGGTTCGATTCCGGTCAAGGGCATGTACCTTGGTTGCAGGCACATCCCCAGTAGGGGGTATGCAGGAGGCAGCTGATCGGTGTTTCTCTCTCATCGATGTTTCTAACTCTTTATCCCTCTCTCTTCCTCTCTGTAAAAAATCAATAAAATATATTTAAAAAAAAAAAAAAAAAAAAAAAGAATTTACCTTTAAACTCAAATACCAGCTTAAAGTTATTATTTCCTACCTCTAAGTTTTCGCATCTTCAAAATAAAGACAATAATAGTACCTATATCATAAAGTTGTTTCAAAGTTCAAAAGAGATAATTTATGGTAAGTACCTAACATTTATTGAGTGGTTGCTAAGATTAGCAAGGATGATGATGATAATTATGATGATGATGATGATGATGATGAATTGGTACCTTCTCTTGACACAATCAAGGAAAGTAAATGCTTTGAAAATATTACACTAACAGTTACCTTATACCCCTCACCCAGTTTCCTCTATTATTAACATCTCACATCAGTATAGTTTCAGCTATGAAATGGGGGTTTAAGGATTTTTTTTTCTTTTCTGCGTAATGACATAAACTCTTTTCCTAAGTGTAAAAAGACATATGAAGAAGCTAAATAAATTTTCTCTTGCATACACAAAAGCTACACAAATAACTAAAACAAAACAAAACAAAAGCAAAAACAAACAAACAAACAAAAAAACTCTGGACATGCCATCCTGGGGAGAGTATATCCTACTATGAGGAGAATCCAGTTTCCCAATAGTCTTTTTAGAGAAGTCTGAATAGGAATCTCCTCAAGGACTGTTGTGCCTAGTGGGATTGATAATGTAATGCCAATTAATATATGAAATCCTTAAATGTCTACTTTGGATAAAACACAGGCAAGAAAACCAAAAGTTCTATTAATTGATTCCAAGATGTCGGTGGATTAAGTGGAAACTACACTGAAACTCTCCCAGGACCAAACTGAAATTACAACTAAAATATTAAAACCTGGGGCTCAGGTTTTTTAATGTGGCTCACTGGTTGAGTATCAAACTATGAACCAGGAGGTCACTGTTCGATTCCTGGTCAGGGCACATGCCCGGGTTGTGGGCTCGATCCCCAGTAGGGGGTGTGCAGGAGGCAGCTGATCAATGATTCTCTCTCATCATTAACGTTTCTGTCTCTCTCTCCCTTTCCCTTCCTCTCTGAAATCAATATGTGAGAATAAACAATCTGTTCTGTCAAATAAGGGCGATTAGGCAGCCACCATTTTGGCTTGCATGATTTGTAGCTCCCCTGCAGGCCGCCATTTTTAAATGGCAAAGATGAACCCCTTCCTTTATATTAGCCAACTGCGCAATATTGTGAACTTAAGCTCTTCCAATCAAGAGTAAGGGACAGATCATGTGCGTCAGAAATAAAAACCCAAGCAGATGACTGCTCAGTGTGCGTGTGCTCCCAGACCATGTGTGTGCAAATGCTTCTGCAGAAGTAAAGATATTTGCCTTGCAGTCTGGCTCCTGCGTATGCTTTGTGTTCTACCAGGATCCCTGATTTTGAGGGCTCACCTAATTTTTAACAAATAAAAATATATATTTTTAAAAACCTATCCTATGCTGGCTGGTTTGGATCAGTGGATAGAGTATCGGCCCATGGACTGAAGAGTCCTAGGTTTGATTCTGGTCAAGCCCATGTACCTCGGTTGCAGGCTCGATCCCTGGCTCTGGTTGGGGTGCATGCAGGAGGCAACCAATTGATGTATCTCTCACATCAATGTTTCTCTCTCTATTTCTCTCCTTCTACTCTCTCTTTTTAAAAAAAATATATTTTATTGATTTTTTACAGAGAGGAATAGAGAGTTAGAAATATCGATGAGAGAGAAACATCCATCAGCTGCCTCCTGCACACCTCCTACTGGGGATGTGCCCACAACCAACGTACATTCCCCCAACCGGAATCGAACCTGGGACCCTTCAGTCCGCAGGCCGACGCTCTATCCACTGAGTCAAACCAGTTAGGGCTCCTTCCACTCTCTTTAAAAAATAAAATAAAATTTTCCTGAATAATGAACTGATGACTAGTTGGAGAGAACTCTGATAACTAACGATGGAAAGTAGAGACCTCATTGAGACTGGTAGGAAATTCAGAATCTTGAAAGGGCTGGCCAGGCTCCCATAGACAGCAGCTGAAATTCCTGAGGGATATCTCAGCTGTGAGTATTTCCCACTGAGAATTCTAGGGTCTACACCCCAAATCAGGCTCCCTACTCCAGAGCACCAGAACTGAGAAAAGTGCCCAAATAACATCAGGCTGTGAAAAGCAGCTGGGTTTCTGTCTGCCAGGGAAAGATGGCTGGAAGCGCAGGCAACTTTTTAAAGGGCCAACACACAAAATTTCATGTACAGCCACTCAACTTGGGATTTTCAGAGGGAAGGTAGAGTGGGCTAGAGCTATGTGATGAGAGTCCAGGGTAGGGATCTGTGAGGATAGAGCTCTGAGAGCAGTCGCCTGGATTCCTGTAAAGAGTCATTTCCCCATACTGCAAAGGACATATTTCTCAGGCAGACCTTAACCATCAGGCTGCTTATGCCCAGGTGGGGGGAGCAATTTCCCCATCCTTTTGAAAAAAACTCTCACCTCACCCTGTGGAGTTTACAACTGAGGCTCATTAAGAGACTGAGAATAACAATCAGCCTTCAGGCAGAAGCTGATCTTTTGGTGCTTTGAGTCTTTGCCAGGACTGTGTGATATACAGCCTAAGCCTCATTAAGAGACTGAGAATAACAATCAGCCTGCAGCAGAGGCTGATTTTTGCTTCAGACCTAGGGCTAGGAAAAGCAGACATTGGTGGGCATCTTGGTCCTATCCAAATGTACCCAGCCCAGCAGAGGGAGCCATAAGCTGTGGATTGCTGATAGCTCAAAGCAGGGAATTCAGTGCCAGTCACAACAGCGTCTGATATTGTCCTGCACCAGAGATCCTCCAAAAAGACTTGGAGTCACAGCAGGTCTACCTAATACACAGGAACAAACCCAAACAGGCAGCCAAAATGGGAGACAAACAAGCCCCAAGTGAAAGAACAAGAGAATTCTCCAGAAGAGAAAAATGAAATGGAGATAAGAAATTTATCATATATAGAATTAAAAATAATGATTACAAGGATGCTCAACAGAATGAAAAGATGTAGAAACTATGAAATGAAGAATGACATAGCAGTGAAAAAGAATATTAATTCACACTATCAGAATGGCTATGATCAACAAATCAATAAATGACAAGTGCTGGTGAGGATGTGAAGAAAAGGGAACCCTAGTACACTGCTGGTGGGAATGCAGATTGGTGCAGCCTCTGTGGAAAACAGATGCAGTTTCTTCAAAAAATTAAAAATCAAACTGCCATTTGACTTAGTGATCCCACTTCTTGGAATATATCCTAAGAAATCAGAAACACAAATCAGAAAGAATATATGCAACCCTATGTTCATAGTACTGCAATTTACAAAAGCTAAGATCTGGAAATAGCCCAAGTAGATAAAAAAAGCAGTGGTACATTTAAACCATGGAATATTATGCAGCTGTAGAAAAAAGAAGGCTCTCTTATGATTTGAGACAGCATGGAGGGCCTTAGAGCATATTATGTTTAGTGAAATTAGCCAGCCAGAGAAAGAGGAGTATCATATGATCTCACTCATAAGTGGAATCTAATGAACAAAAATAAACTCATGAACAAAATAGATCTAGAGACATAGAAGCATGGAACAGACTGATGAATTTCAGAGGGAAGGTGGGGGTAGGGGGTGGATGGGAAGAGATAAACCAAAGAAGGACACAGACAATAGTGCAATAGTGTGGAAAAGGCCTTGGAATGGGGGGTTATGCAGGTGGAAGGGGTCAATGAGAAAAAAAGGGGGACATCTATAATGATTTCATCAATAAAGATAATTTTTTAAAGAATAATGCCAAATAATAATAAATAAATTTTAAAAGCTCTATTAATTAACTTGTCTGGATAGATATTGGCTTAAATTAAAAAGGTACTTCTTTATTTTCACAGGGGAAATCTACAGACCTAGCTACTAGTTCTAGTCTTGGCTTGTACTATTCATAGAACATTAGAAGTAAAATAAACTATGTAGCTCATCCAACTTTTTTTTTTTCAAGGAAGAAAACTGTGATGCAGAGACATGCATCTGAATTTCTCTAAAGGAACTGACTGAAACAAGGAAGGGTTAACTTAGGGCCATAACTTTGGGTCTATAAGGTTATCTCAACAGTATCCCCCTAGTTGAAGTTTTAAGGATGTTGACAGGATTCAAAGGAATTTCAGTATATATAGGGTGTCCCAAAAATGTATATACACTTTGAATGATTATAAAGTCAGTGTTTATTAAAATACAGTTCATTTAAAAAAAAATTTAAATCTACAGAAATGAATAATGTTTTTGTCAACACCTGTTTTCAAACTCATGACCGTTCTGGTCCAGGCACTGCTGATAACTGCGGCGCAATAGACAGATGTGTCCCGAGCCTTGTCCTGGAGCAGATAGAAGGAGCAACTAAATCGAATAACATCCAACCTGAATTGGCGAAGTAGACACAGTTGGTGAAACAATTCGCAGCCAGGAAGGGCAGAGGACACCTGGAGAACAGTAAATTCAAGGATCTGGGCTGGAGAAGACTGCCCATCTTTTTCTTTTCTCTCACACGACTTTTTCTCTCGTGAATATCATTTGTGCTCTCCTTTCTCTCCCCAAATTCGATTTTCTATGGTGGTCACTTATATTGGGGTTATCAGTGTCGTGAGTACTTTCGTGTTTTGTTCCCTTTGTGTCATGGCTTGTCGAGGTGAATTTTATCCTGTTTGGCCAATGTGGTAGAGAGCGAGCCACATAACCAGACACCCGAGGAGGAGACTCCATCCATGAACAGATCAATAAAACTACAGACCCAACTAAAGAGACAGGAAGAAGGCAGAAGTGAGGGAGAGAGCGTGAGTGAGGGAGGGAGCAAAGGAGGAGTGTGTGGATGTGTGTGTCGTGTGTGTGTGTGTGTGTGTGTGTGTGTGTGTGAGTGTGTGTGTGAGTGAGGCACAGTTAGATCCTGCAGGACATTCAGGGGCAGCCTGACGGGGCTTGCCTAACCAGGCAGCCTCGGCTACCATGGCAAACAGTCCTGGAGTGGCCAGCTCTTATGCAGAGGCCGCACCTTTTTGAAGGGGAGAGCTGCTGTGACAGGAGCCCAGACTCACCACCCCCCAGGGTGCCCTCAGACAAAGCCAGGAACTCTACAGGCATCCCTTCCAGGGACCTGCTGCCTTGGCTGTGGTCCCACAGTCAATGAGACTCCAGGCATGGACTCCTGTGAGTTCCGAAGCTGCTCCACTCTGGCCGGCCCAACGATTTAACCCAGGGTACTGTGACCACGTGAGCAGCAGCCCCAAGCAGCCCCAAGCAGCCCAACCCAGTCCTAGGAGCAGCAGCCCTGTGCAGCCTGCCACCATCCGAGGAGCAGCAGCCCCATGAGCAGCCCACCCCCGTCCGAGGAGCAGCAGCCATGTAAGCAGCCCACCCACATCCGAGGAGCAGCATCCCGCCCCAATCCAAGGAGCAGCAACCTCGTGAGCAGCCCAACCCTGTCCAATGATAAGCAGTCCCACAAGCAGCTGTGAAAGTGTCCTGCCCTCATCCAAGGAGCAGTAGCCGCACGAGAAGCCCGCCGATGGTCTTAGGCAACCCTGCTAGCGGTTCTCAACCTGTGGGTCGCAACCCACAGGTTGAGACCCGCTGCTGTAGAGCCTAAGACCATCGGAAAACACAGATATTTATGTTACGATTCATAACAGTAGCAAAATTACAGTTATGAAGTAGCAATGAAAATAATTTTATGGTTGGGGGTCACCACAACATGAGAAACTGTATTAAAGGGTCGTGGCATTAGAAAGATTGAGAACCACTGCCCTAAAGGAAAAAAAAGGTGGAATCGCCAGAGGGACAGCTAAGGGAAACAAAGACATGCAATATGTCAGAAAAAGAAATAAGAATACAGTAGGTCCTTGGATTACATCGGAAATCCATTCCTACAGCACAATGTAATTCAATTTTCGCCGTAAGTTGGAACTCACCTACATAAGCACCTACATCACTAACATGGAGCACATAAAAAGCAGTAATGAATTGAAAGAGTAAAATAATTTAAAAGAAAGATAACAATTCCTGACCTTTACTTGTGGTAAATAAATAATAAAAAACATAAAGCACATATGTACATACATCGAAATGATGGAACTTTTTTTTATAAATAAATGGGAGATGGCGACGTAAATATGAATCGACATAGGTCGAGTCCAACGTAACCCAAGGACTGCTTGTAAGGGTCATAAAGTTCATAAACCAGATGGATGAAAAATCAACAACTTATGTAAGAATCAAGAAGAAATAAAGTGTTATATAGCTGCAATAAAAAACACCATGGAAAGTTTCAAAAGTAGACTAGGAGAAGCAGAGGACCAAATTAGAAGACAGGGAAGCAAAACACAACCAAACTGAACTACAATTGGAGAAAAAAATTAAAAGACAAGAGGAGAGCCTAAGGGAGCTTTGGGACAACATGAAACAAAGCATCATATGAATAATAGGTATGCCAGAAAGACAGGAAGAGGAACAAGGAAGAGAAAACCTATTTGAAGAAATAATGTCAGAAAACTTCCCTGATGTGAAGAAGAAAAAAGTCACACAAGCACAGAGAGACCCAAACAAGATGAACCCAAAAAGACCTACACCAAGACACGTCATAATTACGATGGCAAATATTCAGGACAAAGAGAGAATCTTAAAGGCTTCAAGAGAGAGAAATAAAGTTATGTACAAGGGATCCCCCATTAGATTATCAAATGATTTCTTAACAAAAACACAGAAGACCAAAAAAGAATGGAAGGAAATTTACAAAGTAATGCAAAGCAAGGGCATGAATCCAAGAATACACTATCCAGGAAGGCTATCATTCAAAATTGAAGAGGAAATAAGGAGCTTCACAGACAAAAAAGGACTAAGGGAGTTTATAACTATCAAACCAGGAATGCAAGAAATACTAAAGGGACTGTTTTAAAATGAAGAAATAAAAAGGGAAGAAAGAACATAGGCACAAAAAATAAAAATGGCTACAAACGAGTACCTATCAATAATAACTTTAAATGTAAGCAGACTAAATGTTGCAATCAAAAGACATCAAGTGGCTGAATGGATAAAAAAATGTGACCCAAATATATGCTGTCTATAAGAGACCACCTCAAAAAAAGGGATGCACACAAATGGAAATTGAAGGGATGGAAAAATGTCTTTCAGGCAAATGGAAATGAAAAAAAGCTGGGGTACCAATACTTTTATCTGACAAATAGAACTCAAAGTGAAGGCCATAACAAGAAATAAGGAAGACCATTTCATAATACTAAAGGGAGCAATCCAACAAGAAGAAATAACTCTGGTAAACATATATGCACCCAATGCAGGAGCACCCAAATACATAAAAAAACACAAGGATGATATTAAGAGAGAGACTGACAATAATACAATCATAGTAGGGGATTTAGTACCACACTGCCATCACTGGATAAATGCTCTAGACAAAAAATCAGAAAAGAAATATCAATCCTAAATGACTCACCAAATCAGATAGACATTTCACCCCAAACCCATGGAATATATATTCTTCTCAAGTACACATGAGACATTTTTTAACCCTTTGCACTCACTTGCTTTTTTCTCGATTCCTTTATTCTACTCGGGATTTAATTTTTAAAATACCCTAGATTTTACAACGCGTGGCAGTAGAATAAAAAACTGGAGTTTCTTTTCATACAAACTTATTTATTTGGATTTTTTTATATTTCAAATACATATGAGCTGCTACGGATGCTAACCGTGTCGAGTCACACTCGACATCTGAGTGCAAAAGGTCAAAGATAGACCAAAAATTGGGTCACAGATTGAAATCATATCAAGCATCTTCTCAGACTACAATGGCATAATATTAGAAATAAACTACAATAAAAACAAACCAAAAAATTCAAACACTTGGAAGCTGAGCAGCATGCTATTAAACAATCATTGGGTTACCAAAGAGATCAAAGAAGAAATTAAAAACATCCTAGAAAGGAATGACAATGAAAACACAACAATCCAAAATCTATGGGATACAGTGAAAGCAGTCCTGAGAGGGGAGTTTATAGTTCTACAGGCCTAGCTCAAAAAAAGAAAAAAGAAAGAAAAAGAAAAGAAAAGAAAAGAAAAGAAAAGAAAGAAAGAAAGAAAGAAAGAAAGAAAGAAAGAAAGAAAGAAAGAAAAGAAAGAATAAGAAAAGAAAAAATGGTAATAAATCATTTAACTCTACAACTTAAAGAATTAGATAATATAGGAAGCCAAGATGGCAGTCAATGGGACAGAAGGCTGCAAGATAGTGTGTGAGTGAGAGAGTGAAAGGAGAGTGCGTGGATGTATGGGAGTGTCTGTATTTGTGAATGAGGGACAGCTATATCCCATGGGACTGTTGGGAACTGGCAGACCAGGCTCCCCTGGCTGGGAACCCTGTACTACTGCTGAAATATCTCCCACAGCAGCTGGCTCAGCCGCAGAGACCACGTCATCTTGAAGGGGAGGCTGGCTGTGATTGGAAGCCCAGCCTTACCTTCAACTGGGGAGACGTTGGATACTTCCCAGGACCCTACAACCACAAGGCCCAGGGACCAGCTGCCTCAGCTGTGAACCCATGAACACAGAGACTCCTGCCTTCAGGGATGAGGGTGCCTAAAAATTTTTTCCAGGGGGAGACAAAGCGGCGCCAAATATGCAGATGGGCCCTATGCCTTCTTACAGAGCAGACAGAATAAACAGCTGAATCGAATAACACCCACCCGGAATTGGCAAATTTAACACAGCTGGTGAGGAAATCCATGGACAGAAAGGTCAGAGATCTCCAATATATTGGATATTCCAATTAAAAATACCTACCAAGACTGCAGGGGAAAGTTGTTTTTGTGGAAACTGGGGATCAGAATAAGGAGAGCTGAGCAGGAAACCAGCTCTGGGTCAATCCATCCCTCCAACCCAGTATTAAGTGCAGCAGGAAAAGAAGAGTATAAACACTGTGTAGAGGGGCCATTAAGTCCCAGAAATTAATACAAAAACTCCACCACCCAGGGGTTGTGTCAGAAATTGACTCGTGTAAATACACCTGAAGGTAGGCAGAGGAACAGAGTGATCTGGCATGCTTGAAAACAAGGTTGTGGCTTATGACACAGAGGAGTGGTGGATCGCAAGGAACTTCAACAAGATGCTGACTACCTGACAGGAAACAGATGCGTCAGGCAGAAAAGTAGAGGAAGTGAACGACCTTCACTACTTCACTTTTTTCTTTTTTATCTTTTACTTAAGAAACTAAACTTTCTCACTTGATTTTACTTTTTTTATTATTATATTTTTAATTATTATGTTTACTACTATTATTTTACCTTTTTAAAAGTTTTTTTTTTTCATTTTTCTTTATTTAATTTTATTTTATTTTGGGATTAGTGTTCCACATTCTATTTTTCTTTTACCATTATTTTACTCTATCTCAAGTTTTCCTTTATGCCAACACTCTCTTCCTCACTTTTCCCCTGTTCATCCTATTTCTCTTACCCTGTTCCTGCTTTAGTTTTTCTCTATCCTTTCTTTTTACTCCCTGTTAAAAATTGATCTTACTAATATATCTAATTTCCTCACCCCTGGTTCATGTCCAGGCACACTACCCTCTTCTCTTTCTTCACTAGCCAATTTTTTTTTCCTTTTTTTAACCTTTTTCTTTCTGTCTGTCTTCTTATTGTTCTGTGCTTCAATGATTGTTAGTTTGTGTGTGTGTGTTTTTTTCATTTTCATTCTTCTTTTTTGCTTCTGTTTTTCCTTTCCTCACTTATTCCCTTCTTCTAATAATACCTTAAATAATTCCAATCACCAACTCAGGCCTATCTTCTCTCTATTATACTTTTTACAATAATACAGGAATACATAGATAAATTAAAGAAAGGAAAATTAATATATATATAAATTTTCTTTTATATATATATTTAAATATAAATATTTATTTTCTATTTTTTTATTTTTTTTTTACTATTCTTCTTATACACTCATTCTCTTTCTACCTCCTCTATACTTAATTGAGGCCATTTCTGAATTAATTCAATTCCTTGACCTTACCTTCTGAAAATAAGCTGTACCTCCTCAGATTCAGCTGGGTGTTTACTGGTTGGGAGGTTGTTGTTTGCATTTTTTGGATTAGCTGTTGGTTTTTTGGAGTTTTCCCTACATATACATATATTTTCCCTCTTCTTTTTCCTTCCCTTTCTTTTCTCTCTTACATTTTTTTCCTTTTCTCAATACATTTTTGAACACTTTTCTCATCCCTAAATCTCTTTTCTCTGGTAATCACCTTTGTTTGGGGTTATTGATATTGTGAATATATTTGTGTTTGGTGCCCTGTGCCTTGTGTCTTGCTGTGTTGTATTTTGTGCCACTAAGTCAATGCAGGAGAGAGAGAGAGAGAGAGAGAGAGAGAGAGAGAGAGAGAGAGAGAGCTACAGAACCAGACACCTTGAGAGGAGAGAACATGGGGAGACAAATCAACAGCCCCCCAAAAAAGAAAATGAGGAATCACAGGAAAAAGAAGTAAATGAAATGGAGACCAGAAATATGTAAGAGAAAGAATTCAGAGCAATGGTCATAAGGTTGCTGAAAAGGATGGAAGACAAATTCAACAATATGTGTAAAAACCCAGAGGAAATGAAGAAGAATCAAGAAGAAATGAAAAATGACATCGGTGCAATAAACAACAGAATAGAAAGCATCAAAAGTAGACAAGAAGAAGTGTAGGACCACATTAGTGAGCTAGAAGACAAGATAGGAAAAAATACCCAGGCAGAGCACAACTGATACAAAAAACAAAAAAACATAAACAACAGGAGGAGAGCCTAAGGGAACTTTAGAACAACACGAAACAAAACAAAAACCGCATAATAGGGGTGCAAGAAAGAGAGGAAACTGAGCAAGGAATAGAAAACCTGTTTGAAGAAATAATGACAGAAAACTTCCCTGATAATCTTAAAGGCTGCCAGAGCGAGACAGAGAGTTACCTACAAGGGATATCCCATCAGACTAGTGACCGATTTCTCAACAGAAACATATCAGGCCAGAAGGGAATGGAATGAAATATACAAAGTCATGCAAAGGAAGGGTCTGAATCCAAGAATTCTGTACCCAGCAAGGCTATCAATCAAAGTTGAGGGTGAAATCAGGAGCTGCACAGACAAAAAAGGACTAAGGGAGTTTATTACCACCAAACTAGCAATGCAAGAAATGCTAAAGTGACTGCTGTAAAAAGAAGAAATAGGAAGGGAAGAAGAAACAAAGGCATAAAGAATAAAAATGATGACAAACAAGTACCTATCAATAATAACTTTAAATGTAAATGGATTAAATGCCCCAATAAAAAGACGTAAGGTAGCTGGGAGGATGAGAAAACATGACCCATATATCTGCTGTCTACAAGAGACCCAACTCAGAACAAATGAATCACACAGACTGGTGGTGAAGGGATGTGAAAAGGTGTTCCAGGCAAATGGAAGTGAAAAAAACCTGGGGTAACAATACTAAGGTCTGACAAATTAGACCTCAAAGTGAAGAGCATAACAAGAGATAAAGAAGGCCACTTCATAATACTAAAGGGTGCAATTCAACAAGAAGATATAACTCTGGTAAACATATATGCACCCAATGAAAGAGCACCCAAATACATAAAAAAAAAACTTCTGTAGGATATCAAGGGAGAGATTGACAGCAACACAGTCATAGTAGGGGACTTTAATACCCCACTAACAACAATGGATAAATCCTCTAAACAAAAAATCCGCAAAGAAACATCAATCCTAAATGACTCAAATGATCAGATGGAATAAATTGACGTCTTCACAACATTTCAACCCAAAAGCCACAGAACATACATTCTTCTCAAGTACACATGGGTCATTTTCAAAGATAGACCACATATGGGGACACAGGCAAAGTCTCTCCAATTCAAAAAGATAAAAATCATAGCAAGCATCTTCTTAGATCACAATGGCATAAAAGTAGAAATCAACTACAATAAAAACAAAGAAAAAATTGAACAACTGGAGGCTAAGTAGCATGCTATTAAACAAAGATTGGGTTTCCAATGAAATCAAAGAGGAAATAAAAAGCATCATTGCAACAAACGACAATGAAAACACAACAATCCAAAATCTATGGGACACAATGAAAGCAGTCCTGAGAGGGAAGTTTATAGCTCTAGGCCTACTTCAAAAAACTAGAAAAAAATGGTAATAAATTATCTAACCCTACAAATCAAAGAGTTAGAAAGAGAACAAAAAGAAAAGCCCAGCATAAGCAAGGAAGGAAATAATAAGGATCAGAGAAGACATAAATGACAGAGAGACCAAAAAAAACAATACAAAAGATCAACAAAAGTAAGAGCTGGTTCTTTGGAAGGATGCACAAGATTGATGAACCTCTAGCCAGGCTCACCAAAAAGCAAAGAGAGAGGTCCAAAAAAAAAAATCAGAAATGAAAGATGTGAAGTAGCAACCGATCCCACAGAAATACAAAGGATTATGAAAAAATACTATGAACAACTCTATTCCAACAAAATGGAAAACCTAGACAAAATGGACATATTCTTAGAAAAATACAAGCTCCCAAAACTGAATAAAGAAGAATAAAAAATACTGAATAGGCCAATAACTGCCAAAGAAATTGAAGCAGTGATAAAAAATCTTCTGGCAAACAAAAGACCTGGTCCGGATGGCTTTACAGGGAAGTTCTACCAAGCATTAAAAGAAGAACTAAAACCTATCATCCTCAGACTATTCCAAAATATTCAAGAGGAAGGCACACTTCCATGCTCTTTCTATGAAGCCAACATAACCTAATTCCAAAACCAGATAAAGACACCAAAAAAAAAAATAGAGAGAACTACAGGCCAATATCCTTGATGAACATAGATGCTAAAATCGTCAACAAAATTCTAGCAAATAAGATCCAGCATTACATTAGAAAGATTATACACCATGGCCCAGTGGGATTTATTCCAGGGATGAAAGGATGGTACAATATCTGCAAATCAATAAATTGATACATCACATAAACAAATTGAGAGATAAAAACCACATAATCCTATCAATTGATGCAGAAAAAGCATTTAAGAAAATACAACACCCTTTCTTAATAAAAACCCTCAGCAAAATGACAATAGAGGGAACAAACCTTGACATAATAAAAGCCTTATATGACAAACCTACAGCCATCATCATACTCAAAAGGCAAAAACTAAAACCATTTTACCTAAGAACAGGAAGAAGACAGGGATGCCCACTTTTCCACTCCTGTTCAACAGAGTACTGGAAGTGCTAGCCATAGTGATCAGATAAGAAGAAGAAATAAAAGTCATCCAAATTTGAAAAGAAGGCATAAAGCTATCATATTCGCAGATGACATAATAATGTACATAGAAAGCCCTAAAGAATCCATCAGAAAATTATTAGACTTAATAAATAAATTTGGCAATGTAGCAGGATACAAAATTAACACCAAGAAATCTAAGGCATTTTTATACACCAGTAGTGAACTTACAGAAACAGAGATTAAAACAACAGTCCCATTTACCATCGCACCAAAAATGTAAGATACCTAGGAATACTAGTAAACTTAATTAAGGAGGTAAAAGACCTGTACTTGGAAAACTACAGGACACTGAAAAAAGAGATAGAGGAAGACATAAACAGATGGAAGAACATACCGTGTTCATGGATTGGTAGAATCAACATCATTAAAATATCCATACTACCCACAGCAATCTATACATTCAATGGACTCCCTAATAAAATACCAATGGCATATTTCACAGACCTAGAATAAACTCTCCAAAAATTCATCTAGAATAAAATAAGAACCCGAATAGCTGCAGCAATCCTGAGAAAGAAGAATAAAGTAGGAGGGACCTCAATACCAGATATCAAGCTGTAATACAAAGGCACTGTTCTCAAAACTGCCTGGTACTGGCACAAAAACATAGTCTAATGGAATAGAATATAGAACTCAGAAATTAACCCAAACCACTATGTCTATTAATATTTGGCAAAGCAGGCAAGAGCATACAATGGAGTCAAGATACTCTCTTCAATAAATGGTATTGGGAAAACTGGACAGATACATGCAAAAAAGAAAATGAAACTAGACCACCAACTTCCACCATACACAAAAATAAACTCAAAATGGATAAAGGACTTAAACATAAGATGGGAAACCATAAAAATATTAGAGGAATCCACAGGCAGCAAAATCTCAGACATATGCTGAAGCAATATCTTCACTGATACAGCTCCTAGGGCAATGGAAACTAAAGCGATAATAAACAAATGGGACTACATCAAAATAAAAGGATTCTGTACAGCAAAAGAAACCATCAACAAAACAAGAAAGCCCACAGCATGGGAGAACATATTTGCCAATGTTATCTCTATTAAGGGTTTAATCTCCAACATTTACAGGGAATTCATACAACTTAATAAAAGGAAGATTAACAACCCAATCAAAAAATGGGAAAAGGACCTAAATAGATACTTTTTATAGGAGGACATAAGGTTGGCCAAGAGGCATATGAAAACATGCTCAAAGTCAGTAATCATCTGAGAAATGCAAATCAAAACGACAAGGTGGTACCATCTCACACCTGTCAGAATGGCTATCATCAACAAATCAATAAATGACAAGTGCTGGCGAGGATGCAGAGAAAAAGGAACCCTCGTGCACTGCTGCTGGGAATGCAGACTGGTGCAGCCCCTGTGGAGAACAGTATGGAGTTTCCTCAAAAAATTAAAAATGAAACTCCCATTTGACCCAGTGATCCCACTTCTAGGAATATATACCAAGTAACTAGAAATGCCAATTACAAAGGATATATGCACTCCTATGTTTATAGCAGCACAATTTATAATAGCTAAAATTTGGAAACAGCCTGAGTGTCCATCAACAGATGAGTGGATTAAAAAGTTGTGTTACATCTACACAATGGAATACTACACTTCAGTAAAAAAGAAGGAATTCTTACCATTTGCAACAGCATGGATCGAACTGGCGAGCATTATGCTAAGCGAAATAAGCCAGTCAGAGAAAGATAAATATCACATGATCTCACTCATTTGTGGAATATAATGAACAACATAAACTGATGAACAAAAACAGATCCAGAGACAGAGAAGCATTGATCCGACCGTCAAACCTCAGAGGGAAGGTAGGGGAGGGTGGGGGAAAGGGGAAGAGATCAACCAAAGGACTTGTATGCATCCATGTAAGCCTAACCCATGGACACACACACCAGGGGGGTGAGGGCATGAATGGGGGGTGGGGGCAATGGGGCGGTAAGGACACATATGTAATACCTTAATCAATAAAGAGAGAAAAAATAAAAATTAAATATAAAAATAAGATTTTAAAAAAATCATTTCATCCAGTATTTGTGTGCCCTCAATTCATCAACTGTTGCTGGTTTTGTACTATAAACTTTTATTTTTTATGTATCCCTATAAAAAAGACTAGTGGATAAATTTTCTTTGTTTAAAACTTATTCTGGCTTCATCCATTATTTCAAATCAGTTAAAGCTGCAAAGTAGTGAAAATTAAGTGAGATATTAACTTTTAAAGTGTAAATACATTTTTTGGATACCCTGTATAGTAGAGCTGATCTCTGTCTAAAATATCATAATGATGGAATATCTTTAAAGTAAAGTGTGATTAGAACTGACTACAAATTGGGAGACCTGGAGTCTCTTTCCATTTCCTTCACTAACAAGCTGTGCCCTTGGGTCATCCACTTAATCTTTTAAGCCTCCATTCCCTCATCTGTAAAGTGATGTTAGACTATAGCTTCGAATATCTCTTCTACTTCCAAATATAAGCTACAATGTGAACGAATGAGTCAAATTAGGTTAAATAATTTTAAATTAAAAATCACAATAGACCTATGTTAAATAGGCAAGAATCATATTCATTTAAGTTCCTAAAGTGTTTAAGATCTGCTAAGTCCAGGAGCAAATTTGATATAGAGAGTATAAAAGCAGGAGTTTAGAAGAATATGAGTTCTATTCCTACCTCTGCCATTAGCTTCCTATGGGACCTTGGAGGAGTCACTCACACTCTCTGGCTCTTTGATATAGTCTCTCTTTGGAAGATAAGATATATATTGAAAATTCCTCAGTGATTATTATATTAAAGTACTATAGGCAGGTAACCAGAGTTTTTCTTCACCCTGACCTTTGAGCATATTCCAGAAGTTCTTGGTTAGTGTGCAATTTCTCTATTCTCAAAAGGCCATTAGGATACTCACTGTTTATTGCCAACCTAACAGCCATCCATCTTCTTCCTTATTATTTCTTCCCATACCAGGCAGGCAGCAATGTGCTCAAGTAAAGCAAGGCCAAAGGGTAATCTTAGTACTTCAATATCTCTTTTCCAACTATTGACCTAGAATTTGGACCACAACTCAGTTCTTACCAATAATATATAAGGAAAGTGTACTAGTGGTTTCAGGTGGTTTGTCTCTGTATAAGACACAAATGTTATATAAAAAGAGCTTTTTTCTTCCTTCCAGTTTGAGATGCTAATATGTGAGGGTGTGATGTGTTGAGCTATGATAGCCATCTTATGACATTGAGGTAAAGTCCAAGAGAATTATACAAACAATATCTGGAGGGCACTGACAGAAATATGAAACTGCCTACCTCCAGTGTTCTTAAATCAATATGTAAATGTTCTATGGCGGGTGGTGGTTAATTTTATCTGTCAACTTGGCTAGGCCATGGTACCAGATGTTTGGTCAAGTACTATTCTAGATTCGCTGATAAGGTAATTTTTACCTGAGATTAATATTTAAATCAGTAACTCTGAGTAAAGCAGATTACATTTCATAATGTGGGTGTACTTCATCCAATTAGTTGAAGACTTTAAGAGAAAAAAAAGACTGAAGTCACCTAAGGAAAAGGGGTGCCTTTAGACTCCAGTTGCAAAATCATCTCTTCACTGGGCCTTCCCCCTTTGTCCTACCCTAAATATTATATTTTTGGATTACTTGCTTATAGAGTCACGTGAGCCAATTCCTTAAAATAAATTTCTCTCTCTCTCTCTCTCTCTCTCTCTCTCTCTCTCTCTCTCCATATATATATATATATATATATATATATATATATATATACACACACACACACTAGTGACCCGGTGCATAAAATTCATGCACATTAACCCTTTGCACTCACTTGTTTTTTTCTCGATTCCTTTATTCTACTCTGGATTTAATTTTTTAAATACCCCAGATTTTACAAAGCACGGCAGTAGAATAAAAAACTGGAGTTTCTTTTCATACAAACTTATTTATTTGGATTTTTTTATATTTCAAATTATTGATACATTCAAAGAGTATAAAAAGAGCTGCTACCGATGCTAACCATGTCAAGTCACACTTGCCATCCGAGTGCAAAAGGTTAAAAGGGAATTAATTAGAGGAAATATTTTAATATTGCTATTTGCCCTTTCTCTATAATAGAAGTGTGAGAGATGAAAGAAAATTAGTAAAATGTATATGAAAATCTTCCTCCTGTCAGAGTCTGGGGCACGCCATGGGAACCAGAGTCAATTCCCCACCCACCCACGTGCGTCTCGAAATTGTGTGAGACCCAAACCTGGCCGGCCCCACCCCCATTGGGCTAGATCCAGACCCGGCTGGCCCCACCCCTGTCAAGGCCCACCGGGTGGGGGGCACGGCCTCAGGTCGCCAGGCCTGGCGCCAGGGCAGGGGGCATGGCCTGAGATCCCCTGGCCTGGGCCAGGGGGCACACCTTCGGGTCCCCTTGCCTCGGCCAGGGGGTGCGGCCTGAGGTCCCCCGTCAAGCCCCACCAGGCAGGGGGTGCAGCCTCAGGTCTCCTCGACCAGCGCCTGGGTGGGGTGTGCGGCCTGAGGTCCCCCAGCCTGGGCTGGGGCAGAGGGCATGCCTTGAGGTCCCCGTCAAGCCCTGCTGGGCGGGGGGCATGACCTTAGGTCCCCTGGCCTGGTGCCGGGGTGGGGGTGTGGCCTGAGGTCCCCTGGCCCATTCCAGGGTGGGGGTAATGCCTTGAGGTCCCCATCAAGCTCCTCAGGTGGGGGGGGCATGGCCTGCGGTACCCCATCAAGCTCCGCATGGCGAGGGGCGTGGCCTCAAGTCCTCCAGCCTGGAGCTGGGGCAAGGGGTGCGGCCTCAGGTCTTCTGGCCTGGTGCCAGGGCAGGGGGCATGCCCTGAGGTCCCCCAGCCCGGCACCGGGGCAGGGGGTGTGCCCTGAGGTTCCCCCATCAAGCCCCACTGGGCAGGGGGCATGGCCTGAGGTCCCCTGTCAAGCCCTGCCAGGCGGGTGGCACGGCTTCAGGTCCCATGGCACAGTGCTGGGGCAGGAGGTATGGCCTGAGGTCTCATGTCAAGCCCTGCCGGGTGGGGTACATGGCCTGAGGTCCCCTGTAAAGCTCTGCCGGGTGGGGGACGCTGCCTGAGGTCCCCCGTCAAGCCCTGCCTGGCAGGGGTGTGTGGCCTGAGATCCCCCAGCTTGGCGCCAGGACAGGGGGTGTGGCCTGAGGTCCCCCATCTAGCTCCGCTGGGCGGAGGTCATGGCCTGAGGTCCCCCAGCTGGTGCCAGGGTGGGGGGCACGGCCTGAGATCCCCTGTCAAGTCCCACTAGGTTGAGGGCACAGCCTCAGGTCCCCTGCCCTGACCCAGGTCCCTGCTGATTGCTCATTAAGGCTCGTTACTGGAACTCAGCCTTCACTGTGGGCGCAGCCACCTTGTTATGGCGTGATGTTCAATTTGCATATTCCCTCTTTATTAGATAGGATATATAATATATATATATACATATATACACACACACACACACATAGGTTGTATGCGTGTGTATATATACAAATACACATACATACAACCTATTGGTTCTATTGGTTCTGTTTCTCTGAAGAATCATGGCTAACACATGATATATAATAATGTTAGGAATGATTTTTGGCTGCAAGTTAACAAAAAGTCGAACTGACTCATTCAGTCACCTTGTTCCTCACCACTTATTATTTCCCCTCAACATTTTACTAGAGAAAATTATCACCAAGGTCCTTGGACTTTAATATAATGGAGCTTCAACAAACCTACTTTTTGATGCAAATTAGCAGTTAAGAATTTGGAATTACCTATTTCAGAAGGCATTCAATTTTACACTTTTCTAGTTTATAGTGGGAGCCAAACAGCATGAAAAAAATTATACCCACAGAATATAGAATAAAGGGATTAGATTTTGAAACTGTACAGACCAGGCAGACCTGAGTTTAAATCCTGGCTCTGCCATTTTGTAGCCTATGCGACCCTGGACAAGTTCTTACCCTCTCTGATCCTTGGTTTCTTCATCTACAAAATAGGGATAATATCTTCCTCACAGGGTACTTAAATATCAGTATTTGCCCCAATGCATAGTAAGTACTGAACTAATGTTAGCTCCCTTGCCTTCCTTTATCTACAAAATACTTTTAAAATTTATTAGTCCTAAACAGTATCCACTAACTACAGGTGACTATTAAATTTTTAGCTAATTAAAATTTGATAATATTTAAAATCCAGTTCCTCAGTCACACCAGACACGATTCAATTGTACAGTAGCTTCATGTGGGTAGAAGCTACTTAGTGGACAACTCAGATATAGAACATGTGACATTTCTTTTTATTTTTTTTATTTTTTTTTTTATATATTTTATTGATTTTTTTACAGAGAGGAAGAGAGAGGGATAGAGAGCCAGAAACATCGATGAGAGAGAAACATCGATCAGCTGCCTCTTGCACACCCCCTACTGGGGATGTGCCCGCAACCAAGGTACATGCCTTGACCGGAATCGAACCCGGGACCCTTGAGTCCGCAGGCCGACGCTCTATCCACTGAGCCAAACCGGTTTCGGCGACATTTCTTTTTAAAAAACACACACACACAAATTACAATGCAATTCAAGGGATTACCAGTACGTGCTCTTGAGTTCCCTCATCTACTATCCTCTTCAGATGTGAATCAGAAGCGAGGTGCTATCAGGAACAGGGTTACATGCTTATTTCAGGCTGGCTCATTTGAGCAAGGTTGCGCTTATAATCACAAATCACTGTCAAATAGTTTAAGTGGAATGGACACTGAGTGGAGAAGAGGAGCATATATCAATCTCATTTTCATTGCAAAAGAAAAAAAACCTTTAGCATCATTCTGTTCAACGATGAAATTCCCTTGTGCTCCAGCGAAGGATGGCAAGGAGAATAGAAAACAAATGTGACCTCCTACTGGGGCATGGTCTATTCAGTATCAATGGCAATGGGGATGACACTTCCTTTTAAATCTCTACTCTTCAAGCTAAAGATATCTACTTTTCTATTTTTCATGGATAGACTACCTTGTAAAAGGATCTTATCAATAATGACCACCATTAGCCTGTGTGAGTACATTTCTAGATTATTTAAGCAAAGGGGGCTACTATATGACAGGTACTTTACATATGTGATCTCATTTAGTATTAAGTGGAGTTGCTTTATGTTAGCAGTAGAGTAAATCTGCCTTCCACACGTGACTGTTTTCTTCTTTTTATATAGTACACAATAAATAATTGCTGAACCAAATCCCATAACATCTTTCCAAATAAGCATAGTTATCCTTGGCTGTAAAGCAAAGACAAGTTTTTTATACTGCTGATGATGACGTAAATTTGTTCAAACATTTGTAGATCACTTTAGCAATATAACTAGCACAGATATGTACATGCTGCAACTCAAAAAAAATCTATTTCTAGGTTATAGAGTTTGAAATGTGCACAAGAAGACATGTGCAACACTTTTATAGTATTGGTGGAACTAGCATAAAAATGGAAGCAACTGACTCATCAAGCAATAATTGAATGCTGAAAGAAATCATGATGACTTCTTATCCAGGGTAGACTGACTAAAGTTGGAGCTGCAAGTTGAGCGAAGAGAGTGCCTACTGACCCCGATATCTAAAGAACTTCAAGAGGTCTTAGAAGAGATTTCTCATAAGTGGATGCTGCATAGACATGCTCCCAGGACCAAACTGGAATTACAACTAAAATACAAAAAAACTTCCTGAATAATCAACTGAAGACTCCTTGGAGAGGACCTTGATAAACAAGAAAAGAAAGGGGAGACCTCATAGAGACAGGTACAAGGGTGGAGGCGCAAAAGGGCTCTCACAGACAGCAACTGAAGTTCCACAGAGATATCTCAACTGTGGGAAGTTGTAACTAAGAACTCTAGGATCTAATCCCCAGGCTGAGACCCCAACAAAGAGCACCAGAACTGAGAAAGGTACCCACATAACATCGGGCTGTAAAAAGCAGCAGAGTAGCTGTCTGCCAGGGAAAGAGGGCTAGAAATGTAGGCATTCACTTAAAGGGCCAATGCACAAAATTCCATGTGCAGCCACTCACCTTGTGCTCTGGCACAGGGAAGGCAGAGTGGACTGGAATTGAGTGAGAAGAAGCCAGTTTTGAGGGCTCTGGGATTAGAACTCAGAAGGCAGACACCCCGGTATCCTGTGCCTGATCTATATCCTGATATATCCTTCACGCTGTGGGGGTCATCATTACCAGCCAGACATTTGCTATCCATACAGTATTGCCTCGGGAAAGACAGCTGCACCTTGCTCCCTGGTGTGGAGTTTCTGATGCTCATTTAAGAGACTGAGAAAAACAATTAGACTCCAGGCAGAATCAATTGCCCCACCCTGTTGGAAAAATTATCACCACAACTGTGGACAATTTCCTGAGGGCTACTCAAGACTGAATACAATTACTCTGCAGGCAGAGGTGGGCTCTGGAGGCTTTGAGTCTTTGCCTGACCTAATTAGTCAGAAACAGTGATTGACACCATCCCATATCGGAGACTGAGAGGCAGAGCAAATCGGCCTAATACATAGTCACAAACACAAAGAGGCACCCAAAATTAGGAGATGAAAAAACAACCCCTGAATGAAAGCACAAGAAAATTCTTCATAAGTTGAAATAAATACATTGGAGATAAGAAATTTATCTGATATAGAGTTCAGAATAATGATGGTAAAGATGCTCAACAGTATGAGAAAAGATATAATAACTATGAAAACGAAAATAAAAATAACAAAGCACAATAAAGAACACATTGGAAGAAATAAGCAGATTAGGGGAAGCTGGAGATTGGGTCAGTGAATTAGAAGACAGTGTAAAAAAAATCACTCAATCAGAGAACCAAAAAGGAAAAAAAATTAAAAAACAGGAAGACAGCTTAAAGGAGAAGAGGGACAACATAAAACCTACCATTATTCACGTAGTAGGTTTGCCAGAAGAGGTAGAAAGGTAAAAAGGTGTAGAGAACGTGTTTGAAGAAATAATGGCAGAAAACTTCCCTAAAATGGTGAAGGAAAAAGTCACACAAGTTCAGGAGGCACAGAGAGTCCCAAGCAAGAATAACCCAAACAGGCCCACGCCCAGACACATCATCATTAAGATCCCAAAAATTAAAGATACAGAGAGAAACTTAAAGGCAGCGACAAGAAAAGCAAACTGTTCCCTACAAACGAGCTCCCATAAGGCTATGATCTGATTTCTCATCACAAACTCTACAGGCCAGAAGGGTATGGCATGAAGTATTCAAGGTAATGGAAAGCAAGTATCTGAGACCAAGATTACCATATCCAGCAAGGCTATCATTCAAAATAGATGGTCAAATAAAGAGCTTCCCAGACCAAAAAAAAAAAAAAAAAAAA
Source organism: Eptesicus fuscus (assembly GCF_027574615.1). Lineage (NCBI taxonomy): Eukaryota > Metazoa > Chordata > Mammalia > Chiroptera > Vespertilionidae > Eptesicus > Eptesicus fuscus. Next base: position 49,283,388 of record NC_072473.1, read on the forward strand.
AAAAAGGCTAAAGGAGTACATCACCACCCACCAGCATTACAAGAACTGCTAAAGGGATTGCTGTAATGAAAAGAAGAAACAGACAGAGAAACCTAGCCATAATTAACCCATTATATGCCATAAGCATCTGTAGACACAAGCAATGGACCTTCCCCACACGCCACGTGTGTCTATAAAAATAAAAATGTATTCCGTAAGTGTCAGCCCTGATCAACTTTAAAATCATTTTTCGTGAGAATTTTCAGCTGAAAATATTGAAGAACACCGGAATTGTGAGTAATATATTTATTTTTATAATATTCATTGCAAATTGATTTTTTAAATTAAATTTAAATATCGTGGTATGGGGGCATGGTTTCCATTTTGGAACCATGTCAGTTAACTGGTTAAAATGGCAATAAATAAGCACCTATCAATAATCACCCTAAGTGTAAATCTAAATGAAATGAAATAATGCTCCACTCTAAAGGCATAGGGTAGCTGAATGGAAAAGAAAAACATGACAAAAATACATGCTGTCTACAAGAGATCCACCTCAAAACAAAAGATACACACAGCATGAGACTGAAGAGATGGGGAAAAAATTCCATGTAAATGGAAAAGAAAACAAAAAGCTGGAGTACCAATACTCATATCCAACAAAATGGACTTCAAAAGGTAAGCCATCATAAGAGACAACAAAATACATAATACTAAAGGTAAGCCATCATAAGAGACAACAAAATACATAATACTAAAGAGATTGATGCAACAAGAGGCTATAACCCTAGTACACATATATGAACCCAATATAGGAGCACATAAATATATACAAAAAACTTCTAGAGGACTTTAATGGAGAGATCGACAACAAAAAAGTTATAGTAGGGGACTTTAAACCCCTCTGACTTCATTGGATAGATCTTCCAGACAAAAACTTAACAAGGAAACAGAGACTCTAAAGGAGGCACTGGAGCAGATAGGTTTAATTGATATTTATAGAACATTTCACCCCAATGTAGCAGAATATATCATCTTCTCAAGGGCACATGGATCATTCACAATGATAGACTACATGTTAGGACACAAAACAAGTCTCTACAAGTTCAAGAAGATTGAAATCATAGCAAGCATCTTCTCAGATCACAGTGGAATGAAATTAGTAATCAACTACAGTAAAAACACCCCAAAACATTCAAACACATGCAGGCTAAATAGCATGTTATTAAATAATAAATGGCTTACCAATGAGATCAAGAAAGAAATTAAAAAATCTTCCTAGAAACAAATGAAAATGAACACAAAAAAAACCCAAATCTCTGCGACACAGCAAAAGCAGTTCTGAGAGGGAAGTTCATAGCACTACAGGCAAACCTCAAAAACAAAATAAGAAAGTAGAAAATTTGGAAAAAGATGGCGGCGGAGGTGAAAGGCTGATCTGTTGCCTCGCATGGCAGTTTCGGAAATACAACTGAAACATGGGCTGGTGAGGGTGGCGACTGCTGCTTGCGTCTCCCCAGACTGGGCAGCTGCTCCTCTCAGTCAGTACCGCAGCCGGGGCCATGGACTCATGGGCGTCGCGGCGGCTGCTGTGGCGGCGGCCGCGGACTCGGCGCAGCGGCTCTCGGTGAAGGAAGAGACCATCTTTCTGCAGGAGGGGCTAATCCGCGCCACCAACCTGGCCGAGCTGCGCAGTGAGATCCTCGGGGCCCCGGACACCGCCAACACCGATTTGGAGGATCCTTAGGATTTCCCATCTTACATTCAAGTCCTTTAGCCATTTTGACAGAGGAGAATCAAGAGGACGGCTGGGCTAAACAGGACAGCTGGGCTAAACAAAGGAACTGCGAACTGCGCCGTGCGCAGTGGTTTCAGGGGTGCGACTGGAGGACGGAGCGTCTGCAGCCCAGAACTACAGGAGAGATGGCTGAACGGTAGATTTACAGCTAAGAGGGAAGAGGAAACCAGCGAAATCGGAGGGGACGAGGTGCGGAGGCGGATGGGTCGGGCTGGTGGTGGGGGAAAGGGGCTTTTATTCCAAACCTAGGGGAGATTAGCTCTCTATCACCCTGAAATCCAGCTTCTGGGGACCCGGGGGAGACCCAGATGCCTGCGGGGAGAGGCGGGACTCTTGCGGAGGTGCGCCCAGCAATCAGTGTTTGCTGCGCTAGAGCGCGGAACGAGGGGACTTAGAAACTTGGAAGGCAGAAGGAGCAGACTCGCAGCCATTGCGGCTCGCCGCACCATGGCCTGTTGTCGCCCTGAGACCCCGCCCCACCCGGGGACCCAACCCGCCCTGAGACCCGCCCTGCCCTGGGACCCGCCCCGCACGTTTTGAAGACCCGCCCCACGAGTCTTGCAGGCGCATCTACGCTCCAAGCAACGGCTTATGCATGTGGGTGGCCTGCCCTCTGGCAGTGGACCAGATGAACTGCTGTTCTAGTCGGACTGCTCCAGGGCCACTCAGACAGGAGGAGGAAACTACAGTTTTTGCTGTAATCCCTGCTGAGTGCCTAAGGCAGTGGCTGATCTACGACCCATTGGGGACCCAGAAACGAGGGCATCTGGTGGTCTGTGGGAAATGACACCAGACTTCAACCACGCTCATAAGGGACACATCCAACAGGCAGATTCAGTGAGCGCCAAAGCCTTGCTGCACCAAGACCCGGCCCATAGGAGTGTCTCCTGCACAGCAACTCTTCCTTTATAAACAAAGAGAGCCGTCCCGGTGACACCAGCAACAATCAAGACTTAACTATACAAGGGAGGACCGGGATGGAGGCATAGGGCGGAGGCCTGGATGTTGCCTGCCACAACAACTTTGAGGCTGCGACGAGCAGACACCACCCAAGACCACCATAGGGCTGGCTGAGTGGATGCTCTGCAGCTAGAATAAAAGAGGGGTAAGCGGGATGATGCTGATGCAGATGACCCAAGGACCACACTTTGGGAACTGCGGCTCGGGCGACGCAGTGGCGACCTGGAGCGTGCTCGGCGCGGTCCCCCCGGCGGTCTCCGGCTGAGGGGGCGGCTCCACTGGCTGCCGAGCACGGACAGACGGGCCCCTGTGAGACGTGGGGTGGGGGACTCCGCGCTTGCTGGCCTCCGAGTCCTTCAGGAATCTCGGTACCCCGGGGGCGGACGGGTGCGCATGCTCGGTGACCGGCCGCCGCTGCGGACCCAGGGGCCGGCGCGGCGACGCCGGACCGGCCCGCCGCCACACACCGGGCGCACCGGAGCTTCGCCGAGCAGCCGCCCGACGAGTTCTGCAGCGGCCGTCCTGGAGCTCTGGCAGGATGGCCGGAGGGGTTGCAGGGGGGGGTTGACCAGCGGGAATTGGGATCGGGAGGACGGGGCCCCGCTGGGACCCGGGTGCGGGCGGGGTTGCGCGCCTCTGGGCTCGGGAGTGGTCGCGCACCTCCGGGTATGGGTGGGGTCTCGCGTCCCTGGGTCTGGGTGGGGCCCCGTGCCCCTGGGTCCAGGTGAGGCCGGATTCCGGGTCCGGGTGAGGCCAAGTGCCCCTGGACCCGGATGACGCTGGGTCCCGTGCCTGGGTGAGGCCAAGCGCCCCTGGGTCTGGGAGAGGCCAAGCGCCCCTGGGTCCGGGTGAGACCATGTGTCCCTGGATCCGGGGGAGGCCTCGTGCACCTAGGTCCAGGTGAGGCCACATGCCCCTGGGCCTGGGAGAGGCCACGCACCCCTGGGTCCGGGCGAGACCATGTGTCCCTGGATCTGGGTGGGGCCTCGTGCACCTAGGCCCGGGTGGGGCTGCGTACCCCTGGGTCTGGGGGAGGCCAGGCGTCCCTGGGTCTGGGTGAGACCGTGTGTCCCTGGATCCGGGTGAGGCCTCGTGCGCCTAGGCCCGGGTGAGACCACGTGCCCTTGGGTCTGGGAGAGGCCACGCGTCCCTGGGACCGGGCGAGACCATGAGTCCCTGGATCCGGGTGAGGCCTCGTGCACCTAGGCCCGGGTGAGGCCACGTGCCCCTGGGGCTGGGAGAGGCCAAGCGTCCCTGGGTCCGGGTGAGACCATGTGTCCCTGGATCTGGGTGAGGCCTTGTGCACCTAGGCCCAGGTGAGGCCACGTGCCCCTGGGTCTGGGAGAGGCCAAGCGTCCCTGGGTCCGGGTGAGACCATGTGCCCCTGGATCCGGGTGAGGCCTCGTGCACCTAGGCCCGGGTGAGGCCACGTGCCCCTGAGGTTGGGAGAGGCCAAGCATCCCTGGGTCCGGGTGAGACCATGTGTCCCTGGATCCGGGTGAGGCCTCGTGCGCCTAGGCCCGGGTGAGGCCACGTGCCCCTGGGTCTGGGAGAGGCCAAGCGTCCCTGGGTCCGGGTGAGACCATGTGTCCCTGGATCCGGGTGGGGCCTCGTGCACCTAGGCCCGGGTGAGGCCACGTGCCCCTGGGTCTGGGAGAGCCCAAGCGTCCCTGGGTACGGGTGAGACCATGTGTCCCTAGATCCGGGTGAGGCCACGTGCCCCTTAGTCCAGGTGAAGCCGTGCCCCTGGGTCCGGCCGAGACCAAACCAGAGGGAGTCGGACCTCCCTTACCACCATTTGTCCACCATCCAGAGCTGAGGGGTCAGTGCTGACATGTACACATAAGGAACTGCTGGACATTGAAATTGGGTCTCAAAAGAACTGTTGGTCCAGAAAGAAACTCACTACAGACTGATCCATCTGCCTGTCAGCATAACTATTATTGCTCGTCTCACATTCAGTTCTCATAAGTATATATCTAGTGACATATGATCTCGCTCATCTAGGGGAAATGATGAACAACATAGACTGAGGAACAAGAACAGAACCAGAAGCAAGGAGGCATCGATCGGACTATCGGGCCTCAGAGGGAGGATAGGGGAGGGTGGGGGGAGGGGGAGAGTTCAACCAAAGGACTTGTGTGCATGCATATGAGCCTATCCAACGGTTAAGTTCAACAGGGGGTTGGGGCATGCGTGGGGAGGGGGTGATGGGAATGGGGGGATGAGGACAAATATGTGACACCTTAATCAATAACGAAATTAAAAAAAAATAAAAATCAGCAATAATCTATTTAACCCTACAACTTAAAAAGAAAAGACAACAAGAAAAGACAACAAGAAAGACAACAAGAAAAGCCCAGAGTAAGTAGAATGAAGGAAATAATAAAGATCAAAGTAGAAATAACATAGAGACAAAAAAAAAAAACGAAAAATCAATGAAACCAAGAGCTGGTTGTTTGGAAGGATAAACAAAATTGATAAACCATTAGCCAAACTCATCTAGAAAAAAAGAGAGAGGACCCAAATAAATAAAATCAGAAACAAAATTGGAGAAGTAATGACTGACACCACAGAAATACAAAGGATTTTAAGAAAATACTTTGAACAACTATATGCCAACAAGCTAGACAATGTGGATGAAATGGACAAATTCCTAGAAAAATACAATCTCCCAAAACTGAATCAGAAAGAATAAAATAACCAAATAGACAAATAACAACTGATGAAATAGAAGCAGTAATAATAATAAAAAAAACTCCCACCAAACAAAAGTCCAGGTCCAGTCGGCTTCACAGGGGAGTTTTACCAAACTTTCAAAGAAGAACTAACACCTATATACTCCACAAACTATTTCAGAAAATCCAAGAGGAAGGAACACTTCCAAACTTTCTTATGAGGCCAGCATTACCCTAATTCCAAAACCAGACAAAGAGAATATTATAGGCCAATATCCCTGATGAACATAGATGCAAAAATCCTCAACAAAATATTAGCAAATCATATCCAGAAATATATTAAAAAGATCATTCACCATGATCAAGTGGGACTTATTCCAGGGATGCAATGATTTTTCTTCGTCTATTGATATGATCATGTGATCGTTGTCTTTCAATTTGTTTATGTGATGTATCACGTTTATTGATTTGTGAATATTGTAGTAAGAGACATATGAAAACATGGTCAAAGTCACTAATCATCCAAGAGATGCAAATCAAAATGACAATGATGTACCACCTCACACCTGTCAGAATGGCTATCATCAACAAATCAACAAAAGACATGTGCTGGCAAGGATGTGGAGAAAAAGGAACCCTTGTGCACTGCTGGTGGGAATGCAGACTAGTGCAACCACTATGGAAAACACTATGGAGTTTCCTCAAAAAACTAAAAATGGAACTCCCACTTGACCCAGTATTCCCACATCTAGGAATATATCCCAAGAAAACAGAAACACCAATGAGAAAGGATGTATTTGCCCCTATGCTCATAGCAGCACAACTTACAATAGCTAAGATTTGGAAACAGCCTAAGTGCCCATCAGCAGATGAGTGGATTAAAAAGTTCTGGTACATCTACACAATGGAATATTACACTGCTATAAAAAAGAAGGAACCCTTATCATTTGCAACAGCATGGATGGACCTGGAAAGCATTATGCTAAGTGAAATAAGCCAATTGGAGAAAAATAAATATCACATGATCTCACTCATTTGTGGAATATAATCAGTAACATAAACTGATGAACAAAAATAGAGCCAGAGAAAAAACATGTTTTAGAATATAATAGAAGTAATCCTTTTATTTGCAGACTTTTAATATTTCTTACAATTTTTGTGATATTATACTATGTACAGTTTTGGTAATATTATATTTAAAATGTTTTCTTCAAATATGAATGTTTACTGCATGTAACATTATATTTAAAATTGCTTTTCTTGAAATAATGTTTATTGCATGGAACATTATTATATTTAAAATCATTTTTCTTGAAATATCAATGTTTATTGCATGTAACATTATTATATTTAAAATAATTTTTCTTGAAATATTTATGTTTATTGCATGTAAATGGCTAATTATTTTGTATCTACAATCTGGTAATAGATTTACTTTATATATTGTAAAAAAAAATCAAAGAAAAAAGAAAAAAGTCAATAAATAAATAAATAAAATGCAAGCTTAAAAAAATCAGTATGGAATTTCTTCAATAAATTAAATATGGAAATGACATTTGACCCAGTAATCCCACTTCTAAGAATATATCCTAAGGAACCCAAGATAAAATTAAAAAAGAATGTATGCACCCCCATGTTCACAGCAGCACAATTTACAATAGCTAAGAACTGGAACAGCCCAAGTGCCCATCAGCAGATGAGTGGATTAAAAAGCTGTGGTATGCCAAGCTGACATTGCTAAGTGGTTGAGCGTCAACCTATGAACCAGGAGGTCATGGTTCAATTCCCGGTCAAGGGACATGGCTGGGTTGCGGGTTTGATCCCCAGTGTGGGGCACACAGGAGGCAGCTGATCAATGAATCACTCTCATCATTGATGTTTCTATCTCTCTCACCCTCTCTAGAATCGATAAAAATATATATTTTTTAAAAAGCTGTGGTACATTTATACCATGGAATACTACACTGCTATAAAAAAGAAAGAACTCTTACCCTTTGAGACAGCATGGAGGGACTTGGAGAGTATCATGCTAAGTGAAATAAGCCAGTCAGAGAAAGATAAATATCACATGATTTCACTCATATGTGAAACCAAATTAACAAAATAAATTGATGAATGGAGTGGATACAGAGACATGGAAGCATGGCACAGAGTGGAGAATCTTGGAGGGAAGTTGGGGGAGGGTGGGTGGGTGAGAAGAGATCAACAAAAGAATTTGTATGTATATACTAGGGTCCCGGTGCACAAAGATTCGTGCACGGGGGTTAGGTCCCTCAGCCTGACCTGCACCCTCTCCAATCTGGGAGCCCTCAGGGAGCCCTCTCCAATCCGGGCATTTCTGTCTGTCTTTGCAATCATATGAGCGAATTGTCTGAGACCGCAACCCAGTTTGGTTTGTTGCTCACAGAATAATAGAGGCTTTTTTTTTTTTCCTTTGCTTCATTGGTGGAGATTTCCTTGAAGTTTTAGAATATATTCCCTTTAATTTTTCCTAGACACTCTGATTTTACTTATGTCTCTCACCGTTGCTTTCCCTCCATCCCCCACCGCAACAGTAACTTGCTCCAAGCTCACTTTGCTCTAGTGTCTAGGAGATCCATCTGCCACCAGAACTACGATTTCCAGCATTCCTGGTGCTCCCTGCGCTCTTGGTTTTCCCTTCCTGCTCTGTCTCCATTCCACGGCCTCCCGCTCTGCCAAGTCCTCCAAGCTGCCAGCTCTCCCTCTCTGCTCTCCGTCTTGCGACTTGGGGAGCCAAGTTCCCCAAGCCGCTCCACTCTCCACCGGCTCTTCGCTCTGCTCTAGGTCCATTGCCTGTGTATGCAAATTAACCTGCCATCTTTGCTGGGTTAATTTGCATACTCATTCCTGATTGGCTGGTGGGTGTCACGGAGGCACGGTCAATTTATATGTTTCTCTTTTATTACATAGGATGCATAACCCATGGACAGACAATAGGGGTGTGAAAGGCTAGGGTGGGGGATGGGAGTGCGAGTGAACTGGAGTGGTTTAATTGGGGGGGCAAGGGGACATACCATGGTATATAATACTTTCAACAATAAAGATTTTAAGAAAAGAGAGTTTTCTCTGTATTTTTCTGTAATTATGGAAATCGTAAACCAATAAGAAAAAGAACCATGATTTATTCTCAGAATGGAATAATAGGTAGCAAAAAAATTAAAGAACTTGAGGGTTCCAGTCAAGATGGTGGCATAGGTAAAAGCTGGACTTGCCACATCCCACAACCATATCAAAATTATGACTAAAGTACAAAACAACCATCGTTGGGAACCACCTGAAGTCTAGCTGAATGGACATTCTACAACAAGAGAATTAAAGAAGAAAGCACATTGAGACTGGTAGGAGGGGCAGAGAAATGAGGCAGTATCACAGAAACAGCTGGTCCCACACCCACATGTGGCAGTTTAAAATAGGGAGGGATTTCTTGGCTGTGGAGGTTTCCCTGAGTGAGGGGTCCCAGCCCCATACCTGGCATCCAGCCTAGGGTTCCAGTGCCAGGAAAAGAAGTCCCCACAACTTCTGTCTGTAATAACCATCAGGAATTCTGGCTGAGTCACACAACATGGAGACTGCTGGCCCAAGGCAGTCCCTCTTAAAGGGCAAGTGCATGAACTCACTCCATCTGAGCACCAGTACCAGGGCAGCAACTTGAAAGGAACCTGGGACATTCAGGAAGGAATTAAATTGCCTAGAATCAGGGTGAGAGCTGTAGGGGAGCTTTCTCCCACAAAGAAGTGGTGGCAAAAGCCATTGTTCCTTTGCTGAGTACCCGCCATGGAGCCAGCAGGCAGAGCACCATATCTGAATCTTCATCAACCTGGCTCACAATTTTTGTCCTGCCATAGTGATTCCCTGAAACCTCATCCCTCCCTACTGGCAGGCTCATGCAAGCCATTCCCAGTGGCTTTTCCATACAAGTGGCCTCTCTTGCCTCATACGTTGGGCTTTCCTAAAATCTCTCAAATACAAACTGGCCTCAGTGGGCCCCATACATCTCAATAAGTGGCCCCAGGCCTGGCACTAGTGGCAGCCCACCTTGGATCATAGCATGGGCTCTCCTGGGAACTTCCAAGCCCAACACAAATAGCAGCCATCTACAGAATGCTTTGTAGCTCCTGCTGGGTGGCCCAAGGCAGGGCACAGTCAGTGGTTGACTGGAAGGCTCCAGAGCCAGTGCACCCTGTGGTTAGTTTTGACCACACCAGATTACAACACTACCACCTCCACAAGTGACATACTCAAAGTGCGGACCTGGTGAGCAGCAAAGCCCCACTGAATCAAGTTCTGCTCCAAAGGGTCCACTCCTGCACAACAGCTCTTCCACTGTAGTCACAGTGAATCCTTACAACTGCTTGGCCTGGGGGTCAATCCATCTTAGTGATACCAACATCAAACAAACCACAACTATAGTAGGACAGTGCACACACCTCACACTGGGTGGACCTTGAGTGCCCAACATGGGTGACAGAGGAGGTTGATCCACTGGGCCCGGCAGGATACCTACTACACAAGGCCACTCTACCAAATCTGTGAGACATAGAAGATCTACCTAATAGATAGAAATAAACACAGGGAAGCAGCTAAAATGTGGAGACAAAGAAACATGTCACAAATGAATGAACAGGAAAATCTCCAGAAATGAATGGAAGCAATAAAACTACAAGATAGAGTTCAAAACAATGGTTATAAGGATGCTAAAGGAACCTAATGAGAATGTCAAGGAACTTGGTGAGAATTTCAAAGAATTTAGTGAGAATATCAAGAATATAAAAAAGGATCAATCAGAAATGAAGAACACAACTACAGATGAATCCCAAAAGACTCACACCAAGACACCTCATAATTACAATGGCAAATGTTAATGACAAAGAGTGAATCTTAAAGGCTGCAAGAGAGAGACAGAGAGTTACCTACAAATGATCCCCCACCAGATTATCAAATGATTTCTCAACAGAAACACACCAAGCTAGAAGGGAATGGAAGGAGATATACAAAGTGATGCAAAGCAAAGGACTGAATCCAAGAATACTCTATCCAGCAAGACCATCAATCAAAATTGAAGGGGAAATCAGGAGCTTCGCAAACAACAAATGTCTAAGGGAGTTTATCACTACCAAGCCAACAATGCAAGAAATGCTAAAGGGAATGGTGTAAAAAGAAGAAATAGAAAGGGAGGAAGGAACACAGGCATAAAATACAGAAATGGCTACAAACAAGTACCTATCAATAATAACATTAAACGTAAATGGGTTAAATGCTCCAATCAAAAGACATGGAGTGAAAGAATGGATAAGAAAACATGACCCATATATATGCTGTCTACAGGAGACCCACCTCTGAACAAGAGACTCACACAGACTGAAAGTGAAGGGATGGAAAATATCTATCAGGTAAATGAAAATGAAAAAGAAAGCTGGGGTAGCAATACTTATATCTAACAAAATAGACCTGAAAGTGAAGACTATAACAAGAGACAAGAAAGGCCACTTCATAATTATAAAGGGATTGATACAAGAAGAGGATATAACACCGGTAAACATATATGCACCCAATGCATGAGCACCCAAATACATAAAAAAAAAAAAAAAACTTCTGGAAGATATCAAGGGTGAGATATACAGCAACACAAAATCATAGTAGGAGACTTTAATACCCCATTAACATCAGATAAATACTCTAGAGAAAAAATTATCAAAGAAACTTCAATCCTAAACTACTCACTAGATCAGATGGACTTAATTGACATCTTTAGAACATTACACCCCAAAACTACAGAATATACATTCTTCTCAAGCACACATGGGACATTTTCAAACATAGACCATTAGGACACAAGCAAAGTCTCTCCAAATTCAAGAGGATTAAAATCATATCAAGCATCTTCTCAGATCACAATGGCATAAAATTAGAAATCAACTATAGGGGATTCAGAAAATGGCGGCAGAATAGACAGACGTGTTCCGAGCCTTGTCCTGGAGCGGAAAGAAAGAGCAGCTGAGGGTCATGCGGGGAGTGTTTGTTAGCAAGTTAGGGGACAGCTAGACTCCAGGAGAAGGTGGGGGACTGCTGGATGGGGTTCACCGGACCAGGCAGCCCCCACTGTTGCTGGGTCCCCTCCCAGAGCTACTGGCTCAGACGCGAATTCCGCGCCATCTTGAAGGAGAGAGTGGATCTTATTGGAAGCCTGAAAATCTATGGCTGCAGCAACCACTGAGTAGCTGCAGGCCCCAGAACACTGGTCCCCAATTGGCGCAAACACGCGGATTTGGGGGAGCTCTGCACTCCACCACGGAAGGCTCAGATTTCACCTGGGATAAGGTAAGGTCTCTAGTCCTGGCGGGAAGAGAGAAACGTGTGCTTTGCGGGAGCTGGAGGACTGGGGAAGTCAGTGCCTGAAAAAATCCGTGGCTGTTGAGGCTGGTGTGATCCGTGAATGTAAAAGGGGGTCCTCAGAGCTGCTAACAGACGGGATCTCTAAAGAGCAACCCATTTTGATCTGACGCAAAGGGACAGCCTAGGGCAGTGATGGTGAACCTATGACACGCGTGTCAGCACTGAAAGGTCCCAGGTTCAATTCTGAGGCGGCCACATGCCCAGGATAAAACATTTGCTGCTCCTGAGGATGAAACATTTGTGAAATAATGTTTTTTTCCTCAAAGTGAAACACTACCCGAGTTATGCTCAGGTTTTTGGTGAAGTCTGACACACCAAGCTCAAAAGGTTGCCCATCACTGGCCTAGGGGTATCAAAAGTGTGCCGGCTACTTAGACCCAAGGGGGAAAAGGGGACTGCGCAGACTTCCCTGCAGCCCCGTTGTTCGCACACTTGGGCTTTTTCCTCTTCAAATCCTTGCTTCGGATTACTAAGCCCAGTGCATAGGATCACCCAGTTGGGGACACCCTGGGAGACTGCAGAGAAAGGTTGTTTTTCTGGAACCTGCAGATCAGATCAGAGAGTGACCATTGGAGAACCAACTCTCAGGCAGCCCACTCCCACAAACCATTATTGAGTGCCACAGGGAAAGAAGGATCTAAACACAGGCTAGAGAGGTCAAATAGATCCAGAAGTCAATCCAGAAACACTGCCACCCAGAGGCTGAAAAACAAATTGACTCTTGAGTAATCAAAAATAAAGGAATATGAGAAATTAACACACTGCCTGCTTAAAAATCAGGACTGGCTTACAATACTGAAGATCAGTGGAACACAGGGAGCTGCAATACTGTCCAGACTGGGAAACAGGCATGCCAAACAGAACAATAGAGGAAGTGAATGACCTTCACTACTGTACATTTTATTTTTTATTTTCATTTTTTGCATCTTTTACTTAAGAAACTAATCTTCCTCTTTTTTCATCACTTGATTTTACCTTTTAATTATTATATTTTTATTTTCAATCAGTATTATTACTACTACTATTTTACTTTTTATTTTAAGTGTCATTTTATTTTCTCTTTATTTTACGTTGGGATTAGTGTTCTACATTCTATTTTTATTTTTCCTTTAGCTTTACTCTATCTTTTCCTTTAGTTTTACTCTATCTCAACTCTACCTTTATGCCATCACTCTCTTCCTAACCTTTCCCCTTTTGGTGTCCTGTTTCTCTTACCCATTTCCTGCTTTAGAGTTTCCCTATTCTTTCTGTTTACCCCATTAAAATTCCACCCTACTTATATATCTAATTTCCAATTCCCTGCTCCAAGTCCGTACACACCTCTCTCTTCGCTGTCTTAACTATCCAAAAAATTGTTTTGCCCTCTATCCTTTTGTTGCTGTTTGCTTGAATGTTGATTATATCAAATTTTTATGCTTTTTTGTGAGATTGTATTGCTTATTCTTTTATTTGTTTGGTTTTTTGTTTGCTTTGTTTTTGTTTGTTTATTGCTTTTTTTCCCCCTCACCTCACTTGATATTAGTTGGTGTTGTAGTTTGTATTAATCTCCAGGTACTTGTTGCTGGCATTTGCTGGGATTAGTGGCTATTCTATTGGAGTTTTCTCCCCATATATATACTTTGTTGCCCTTTTCTTTCTTAGTCTTTTTCTTCTCTCACTTACTTTTTTTTTTCCTTTTCCCAATTTCATTTTGACACTCCTTTTATTTTCTTTCTTTTTCCTTTTCTTTCTCTCCTATCCCCTAATTTGCCTTTCTCTAGTGGTCACCTTTATTGGGGGTTATTAATATCGTGAATACATTTCTGTTCAGTGTCTTGTGTGTTGTACCTGGTTGTGTTGTATTTTGTGCCTTTGAATCAACGCAGGAAAGAGAGAACTACATAACCAGACATCTGGAGAAGAGAGAACATGGGGAGACAAAGAAACAGCCCGCATATGTAAGAAAAGCAGGCATCACCAGAAAAGGAAGTAAACAAAATAGAGGCAAGCAACCTGTCAGAGAAAGAATTCAGAGAAATGGTCATAATGTGGCTGAAAAGAATGGAAGACAAATTCGACAATATGACTAAGAACCAAGAAGAAATGAAGAAAAACCAAGGAGAAATAGAAAATGACATTGCTACTGTAAAGAACTCAAAAGAAAGCATCAAGAGTAGACTAGAAGAAGCAGAATACTGCATCAGTGAGCTGGAAGACAAGGTGGGAAAAATACACAAGTAGAGCATCTTCTAGAAAAAAAAATTAAAAAGCGGGAGAGCCTATGGGAACTTTGGGACAACACAAAACAAAACAACATCTGCATAATAGGGGATCCAGAAGGAGAGGAAACTGAGCAAGGAATAGAAAATCTGTTTGAAGAAATAATGACAAAAAAACTTCCCTGATATAGGGAAGAAAAAACCCACACAAATCCAAGAAGCTCACAGAGTTCAAAGCAAAATGAATCCCAAAAGACCGATGCCAAGGCACATTATAATTAAATGGGCAAAAAGCAACGACAAAGTAAGAATATTAAAAATGGCCAGTGAGAGACAGAAAGTTACATACAAAGGAACCCCCATCAGACTAACAACTGATTTCTCAACAGAAATTCATCAGGCGAAAAAGGAATGGAATGAAATATACAAAGTCATGCAAAGGAAGCGTCTGAATCCAAGAATACTGTACCCAGCAAGGCTATCAAACAAAACTGAAGGTGAAATCAGGAGCTTCACAGAAAAAAAAGGACTAAGGGGATTTATTACCACCAAACCAGCAATGCAAGAAATGCTAAAGGGTCTGCTGTAAAAAAAAAAAAAAAGAAATAGGAAGTGAAGAAGGAACACAGGGGTAAAGAACAAAAATTGTGACAAATAAGTACCTATCAATAATAACTTTAAATGTAAATGGATTAAATGCCTCAAATATAGGGTAATGGATTGGATAAGAAAACAAGACCCATATATCTGCTGTCTATAAGAAACCCACCTCACAAAAAAGGACACACACAGACTGAGGGTGAAGGGATGGAAAAAGGATTTCCAGGCGAATGGAAATGAAAAAAAAAAAAAAAAAGCTGGAGTAGCAATACATATATCTGACAAATTAGGTCTCAAAGTGAAGGACATAACAAGAGATAAGGAAGGCCACTTCATAATACTAAAGGGAGCAATCCAACAAGAAGAAATAACTATGGTAAACATATACGCACCCAATACAGGAGGACCCAAATACATAAAACAACTCCTGGAGGATATCAAGGGAGAGGTTGACAGCAATACAATCATAGTAGGAAACTTTAATACCGCACTATCACCATTGGACAAATCCTCTAAACAAAAAATCAGCAAAGGAACATCAATCCTAAATGTCTCACTAGACCAGATGGAATTAATTGACATCTTCAGAACATTTCACCCCAAAGCCACAGAATATACATCATTCTCAAGTGCACATGGGTCATTTTCAAAGATAGACCATATGTTGGGACATAGGCAAAGTCTCTCCAAATTCAAGAAGATAGAAATCATATCAAGCAATTTCTCAGATCACAGGGGCATAAAACTGGAAATCAACTACAATAAAAACAATCCAAAGAAATCAAACACATGGAGATTAAACAGCATGCTATTAAACAATGACTGGGTTACAAGAGAGATCAAGGAAGAAATAAAAAACATCATGGCAACAAACGACAATGAAAACAAAACAATCCAAAATCTATGGGACACAGCTAAAGCAGTCCTGAGAGGGAAGTTAATAGCTCTACAAGTCTGCTGCAAAAAAAGAAACAATGGTAATAAATTACCTAACCCAACAACTCAAAGAGTTAGAGAGAGAGCAACAAGAAAAGCCCAGTGTAAGTAGAAGGAAGGAAATAATAAAGATCGGAGTGGAGATAAACGACATAGAGACCAAAGAAACAATACAAAAGATCAACAAAACAAAGAGCTGGTTCTTTGAAAGGATAAACAAGATTGATGAACCTCTAGCCAGGCTCAACAAGAAGCAAAGAGAGAGGACCCAAATAAACAAAATTAGAAATGGAAGAGGTGAAATAACAACAGACCCCGCCAAAATAAAAAGGATTGTTAAAAAATACTACGAACAACTCTATTCCTACAGACTGGACAACCTGGAGGAAATGGACATATTCCTAGAAAAATATAACCTTCCAAAACTCAATCAGGAAGAATCTAAACAGCTCAATAGGCCAGTAACTATGGAAGAAATTGAAGCAGTCATCAAAAAGCTTCCGGCAAACAAAAGCCCGGGGCCAGATGGCTTCACAGGAGACTTTTACCAAACATTCAAGGAAGAACTAAAACCTATCCTCCTCAGACTATTCCAAAAAATTCAAGAGGAAGGAACACTTCCAAGCTCCTTCTATGAAGCCAGCATCACCCTAATACCAAAACCAGATAAAGACAACACAATGAAAGAGAATTGCAGACCAATATCCCTCATGAACATAGATGCCAAAATCCTCAACAAAATTCTAACAAATTGGATCCAGCAGTACATCAGAAAAATCATGCACCATGACCAAGTAGGATTTATCCGAGGAATGCAAGGATGGTACAATATCCGCAAATCAGGAAACGTGATACATCACATAAAACAATTGAGAGATAAAATCCATATAGTCATATCAACTGATGCAGAAAAAGCATTTAACAAAATCCAACAACCTTTCTTGTTAAAAACTCTCAACACGGTGGGAATAGAAAGAACATACCTCAACATAATAAAAGTCATTTATGATAAACTCACAGCTAACATCATACTCAATGGGCAAAAACTAAAACCATTTTCCCTAAGAACAGGAACAAGACAGGGATGCCCACTCTCACCACTCCTGTTTGACATAGTACAGGAAGTATTAGCCATTGCAAATAGACAAGAAGAAGAAATAAAAGGCATCCAAATTGGAAAAGAAGAAGTAAAACTGTCCTTATTTGCAGATGACATGATATTGTACATAAAAAACCCAAAAGACTCCATCAAAAAACTAATAGACTTAATAAATGAATTCGGCAATGTAGCAGGATACAAAATTAATGGCAAGAAATCTCTGGCATGTCTATAAACCAATAGTGAACTTACATAAAGAGAGACTAAATAATCAATCCCATTTACCATCGCACCAAAAAAATTAAGATACCTAGGAATAAACTTAACTAAAGAGGTAAAAGACCTATACGCGGAAAACTAAAGGACACTGAAAAAGGAGATAGAGGAAGACATAAACAGATGGAAGAACATACCATGTTCATGGATTGGTAGAATCAACATCATTAAAATGTACATACTACCCAAACCAATCTATAGATTCAATGCACTCCCCATTAAAATACCAATGGCATATTTCACAGACCTAGAAAGAACTCTCCAAAAATTCAACTGGAATAAAAAAAGACCCCGTATAGCCACAGCAATCCTGAGAAAGAAGAATAAAGTAGGAGGGAATTCAATACCAGATAGATTTCAGGCTGTATTACAAAGCTACTGTTCTCAAAACAACCTGCTACTGGCACAAGAACAGACATATAGATCAATGGAACACAATAGAGAATCTAGATATCGACACAAACCAGTATGCTCATTTAATATTTGACAAAGGAGGCATGAACATACAATGGAGTCAAGACAGTCTCTTCAATAAATGGTGTTGGGAAAATTGGACAGATACATGCAAAAAAATGAAACTAGATCACCAACTTACACCATACACAAAAATAAACTCAAAATGGATACGGGATCTAAACATACGACGGGAAACCATAAAAATACTATAGGAATCCACAGGCAGAAAAATCTCAGACATATGCCGAAAGAACTTCTTCACTGATACGGCTTCTAGGGCAATGGAAGCTAAAGAGAAAATAAACAAATGGGACTACATTAAAATAAAAAGCTTTTTCACAGCAAAGGAAACCATCAACAAAACAACAAGAAAGCCCACTCTATGGGAGAACATATTTGCAAATGTTATCACTGATAAAGTTTTAATCTCCAACATCTACAGGCAGCTTATATAACTTAATAAAAGGAATATAAATGATCCAATAAAAAAATAGGCAATGGACCTAAATAGAATCTTTTCAAAAGAAGACAGAAGTAAAGCCAAGAGACACATGAAAAGTCACTAATTATCCGAGAGATGCAAATCAAAATGACAATGCGGTACCACCTTACACCTGTCAGAATGGCTATCATCAACAAATCAACAAACGACAAGTGTTGGCGAGGATGCGGAGAAAAAGGAACCCTCCTTCACTGCTGGTGTGAATTCAGACTGGTGCAGTCACTGTGGAGAACAGTATGGAGTTTCCGCAAAAAACTAAAAATGCAACTCCCATTTGACCCAGTAATCCCACTCCTAGGAATATATCCTAAGAAACTGAAAACACCAATAAGAAAGGATATATGCACCCCTATGTTCATAGCAGCACAATTTACAATAGCTAAGATTTGGAAACAGCCTAGGTGCCCTTCAGCAGATGACTGGATAAGAAAACTATGGTACATCTACACAATGGAATACTATGCTGCCATAAAAAAGAAGGAATTCTTACCCTTTGCTGCAACATGGATGGAATTGGAGAACATTATGCTAAGTGAAATAAGCCAGTCAATGGAAGGAAAATACCACATGATCTCTCTCATTTGTGGATAATAAAGAACATTATAATCTGATGAACCAAAAGATAGATACAGAGGCAATAAAGCATCAAAGAGACTGTCAAATTACAGCGGGAAGGTTAGGGAGAGTTGGGGGAGATAAGAGATCAACCAAAGGACTTGAATGCATGCAGATAAGAATAACCAATGGATGCAAAACATTGGGGTGTGAGGGCATGTATGGGATTGGGGTGGGGCGGCCAATGGTAAGATATGTACACATGTAATACCTTAATAAAAGAAAGAAAAAGAAACATTAAAAAAAAGAAATCAACTACCTTAATAACAATCAAAAAAATTCAAACACTTGGAGGATGAATAGCATACTATTAACCTTTTGCACTCGGATGTCGAGTGTGACTCGACACGGTTAGCATCAGTAGCAGCTCGAGAAAAAAGCAAGCGAGTACAAAGGGTTAAACAATGAGTGGATTACCAAAGAGATCAAAGAAGAAATAAAACACATCCTGGAAACAAACGACAATGAAAACAAAACAATCCAAAATCTTTGGGACACAATGAAAGCAGTCCTGAGAGGGAAGTTCATAGCATTACAGGTATACCTCAAAAAATAAGAAAAACTGATAATAAACCATCTAACTCTGAAACTTGAGGAATTAGAAAGAGAGCAACAAGAAAAGCCCAGAGTGAGCAGAAGGAAGGAAATAATAAAGATCAGAGTGGAAATAAATGACATAGAGACCAAAAAAATTTTAAAAAATACAAAAGATCAATGAAACCAAGAGCTGGTTATTTGAAAGGATAAACAAGATTGATGAACCTCTAGCCACGCTCAACAAGAAGCAAAGAGAGAGGACCAAAATAAACAAAATCAGAAACGAAAGAGGTGAAATAACAACAGACCCCACAGAAATATGAAGAATCATAAAACAATACTAGGAGCAACTCTACTCCAACAAACTGGTCAACCTAGAAGAAATGGAAATATTCCTAAAAAAATACGACATTCCAAAACTCAGCCAGGAGGAATCACAAAATCTGAATAGGCCTATAATCATGGAGGAAATTGAAGCAATAATCAAAAATCTTCCAAAAAACAAAAGCCCTGGACCAGAGGGCTTCACAGGGGAGTTTTATCAAACATTCAAAGAAGAAACAAAACCTATCTTCCTCAGACTACTCCAAAAAATTCAAGAGGAAGGAGCACTTCCAAGCTCTTTCTACAAAGCCAGCATTACCTTAATCCCAAAACCAGATAAAGACAATTAAAAGAAACAGAATTACATGCCAATATCCCTCATGAACATAGAGGACAAAATCCTCAACAAAATTCCAGCTAATCAAATCCAGCAATACATGAGAAAGGTCATACACGATGACCAAATGGGATTTAATCGAGGGATGCAAGGATGGTGCAATATCCGCAAATCAATAAATGTGATAGAACATATAAACAAACTGAGAGATTAAAAACCATATAATCATATCCACTGATGCAGAAAAAGCATCTGACAAAATCCAACACCCTTTCTTTATAAAAACCCTCAAAAGGTGGGAATAAGATGATCATACCTCAACATAATAAAAGCCATATATGACAAACCCACAGCCAACATCATACTCAATGGACAAAAACTAAAACTATTCACACTAAGAACAGGAACAAGACAGGGATGTCCATTCTCACCTCTCCTGTTCGACATAGTATTGGAAGTTCTAGCCATTGCGATCAGACAAGAAGAAGAAATAAAAGGCATCTAAATTGGAAAAAAAAGAAGTAAAACTGTCCTTATTTGCAGATGACATGATATTGTACATAGAAAACCCCAAAGATTCCATCAAAAAACTACCAGGCTTAATAAATGAATTTGGCAATGTAGCAGGATACAAAATTAACAGCCAGAAGTCTATGGCTTTTCTATACACCAATAATGAACTCACAGAAGGAGAAACTAAAAAAGCAATACCATTTACCATTGCAATTAAAAAAAATTAAGATAGCTAGGAATAAACTTTACCAAGGAGATACAGGACCTGTACTCAGAAAATTTCAGAACGCTGAAAAAAGAGATAGAGGAAGACATGATCAAATGGAAGAGTATACCATGTTCATGGATTGGTAGAATCAACATCATTAAAATGTCCATACTACCCAATCTATAAATTCAACACAATCCCCATTAAAATACCAATAGCATACTTCCAAATAGCTACAGCAATCTTGAGAAAGAACAACAATGTCGGAGGGATCACAATAACAGATATCAAGCTTTACTACATAGCCATTGTTTTCAACACTGCCTGGTACTGGCACAAGAACAGACATATAGACCAGTGGAACAGAACAGACAACCCAGAAATCGACACAAGCCGTTATGCGCAATTAATATTTGACAAAGGAGGCAAGACCTTACAATAGACTCAAGACAGTCTCTTAAATAAACGGTGTTGGGAAAAGTGGACAGATACTTGCAAAAAAATGAAACTAGACCACCAACTTACACCATACACAAAAATAAATTCAAAATGGGTAAAAGACTTAAACATAAGATGGAAAACCATAAAAATCTTAGAAGATGCCATAGGTAGCAAAATATCAGACATTTGTCGTAGCAACATATTTAATGATACAGCTCCTAGGGCAATGGAAACTAAGGAAAAAATAGACAAATGGGACTATATCAAAATAAAAAGCTTCTGCACAGCAAAAGAAACCATCAACAAAACAACAACAAAGCCCACTGCATGGGAGAACATATTTGCCAATGTTATTTCCGATAAGGGTTTAATCTCCAACATTTACAGGCAACTCATACAACTTAACAAAAGGAAGATAAGCAACCCAATCAAAAAATGGGCAACAAACCTAAATAGACACTTTTCGAAAGAGGACATTCAGAAAGCCAAGATACATATGAAAACATGCTCAAAGTCACTAATCATCCGAGAGATGCAAATCAAAATGACAATGAGGTACCATCTCACACCTGTCAGAATCGCTATCTTCAACAAATCAATAAACGACATGTGCTGGAGACGATGCAGAGAAAAAGGAACCCTCCTTCACTGCTGGTGGGAATGCAGACTGGTGCAGCCAATGTGGAAGACAGTATGGTGTTTCCTCAAAAATTTAAAAATGGAACTGCCATTTGACTCAGTAATACCACTTCTAGGAATATATCCAAAGAAAACAGAAACACCAATCAGAAAGGATATATGCACCCCTATGTTCATAGTAGCATACTTTACAATAGCTAAGATTTGGAAACAGCCTAAATGCCCATCAGCAGATGAGTGGATTAGAAAACTGTGGTACAGCTACACAATGGAATAGTACACTGCTATAAAAAAAGGAAGGAATTCTTACCATTTGCAACAGCATGGATGGAACTGGAGAGCATTGTGCTAAGTGAAATAAGCCAGTCAGTGAAAGAAAAATACCATATGATCTCACTCATTTATGGATAATAAAGAACATTATAAACTGATAAACAAAAATAGATACAGAGGCAGAGAAGCATTGAATAGACTGTCAAATGACAGTGGGAAGGTTGGGGGCGGGGGGGGAGGTAAGACATCAACCGAAGGACTTGTATGTATGCATATAAGCATAACCAATGGACGCAAAACACTGGGAGGGGGGTGAGGGCATGTGCCGGGGGGTAAGGGAGGCTAGGGGAAGGTCAATTGGGGGAAAAAACAAAGAGACATATGCACTACTATTTGTAATACTTTAAACCATAAAAAAAGAAATGAAGCATGCACTATCTGATATAAACAGTGAGTCAACAGTAGAGTAGAGGACGTCATGAATGAAATCAAGAAATTTGAATATAAGGAAGGAAAAAACACCCAATCAGAACAGCAAAAGGAAAAAAAGAATTCAAAAACATGAAAATAGTATAATAAGCCTGTGGGACAACTTCAAGCATACCAAAATTCGCGTCATGGGGGTGGCTGAAAGA
This sequence comes from Eptesicus fuscus, assembly GCF_027574615.1. Taxonomy (NCBI): domain Eukaryota; kingdom Metazoa; phylum Chordata; class Mammalia; order Chiroptera; family Vespertilionidae; genus Eptesicus; species Eptesicus fuscus. Next base: position 49,305,806 of record NC_072473.1, read on the forward strand.
TAAGAGAGGGAACAAGAAATAGTAAATCTATTTGAACAAATAATGACAGAAAACTTTGCTTACCTGGTGAAAGAAATAAACACACAAGTCCAGGAAGCACAGAGAGTCCCAAACAAGAGGAACACAAAGAAGCTCACACCAAGACACATCATAATCAAAATGCCAAAGGTTAAAGATAAAAAGTGAATCTTAAAAGCAGCAAGAGAAAAGCAGTTATTCACCTACAAAGGAGTGCCCATATGACTGTCAGCTTATTTTTCAACAGAAACTTTGCATGCCAGAAGGGAGGGGCAAGAAATATTCAAAGTGATGAAATGCAAGGACTTACAACCAAGATCACTCTACCCAGCAAAGCTCTCATTTAGAATTAAAGGTCAGATAAAGAGCTTCACAGACAAGAAAAAGCTAAAGGAATTCATGACCATTAAACCAGCCTTACATAAAATGTTAAATGGTCTTCTATAAGAAGAAGAAAAAAGAAGAAGTTCAAGAATAGGAACAATAAAATGGCAATAAATACATATCAATCAACAATTGAATCTAAAAGCCAAAAATACTCATAGATACAGAGAACATTTTGACGGTTGCCAGGTGCAAGAGGAGTTGGGGGTATGGGTGAAAAAGGTAAAGAGATTTAGAAGTACAAATTAGTCATAGCCCGTGGACCCAGACAATAGACAGGTGAAGGCCTGAGATGGGGCAAAGGGGGGAAAATGGTGGACATGGGTAATATTCACAACAATAAGATACATTTAAAAAATATTTATATCCCCCCGCCTCTAAAAAGCAAAGTGCTTAGCATATATCTATCAGTTTTAAAAAATTGAAAGAACTTTCTCTGGCCAGTGTGGCTCAGTTAGTTGGAACATCATCCCATACACTGAAAGGTTGTGGGTTCGATTCCAGTCAGTGCAAATGCCTAGGTTATGGGTTCGATCACTAGTTGAGGTACATATGGGATGCAAAAGATCAATATTTCTCTCTCATGTCAATGTTTATCTCTCTTTCTCTCCCTCCCTCTCTCTCTAAAGCCAATAAAAACATATCCTCGAGTGAGGATTACAAAAAAAGAAAGTAAGAACTCCAGTTAAATATATGAACACAGATGAATCTCACATACAAGGGTGGGCAAAAGTAGGTTTACAGTTATGAGTACATGAAACAGTGTACTCTTGTATTATTTATTATTTATTTGTATTACCACTGTAGACCTACTTTTGCCAATCCCTATATATAATTTCAAGTGAAAAAAACAAGGTACAAAAAGAATACATACAGAATCATTCTTTTTTTATAGATATGAAAAACAATAATAGCAAAAACAAATAATGCTTACTTTGTATCGGACACTGTTCTAAGTATTTTATATATAATAACACTTTTCAATGCTCATGACAACTCTATAAGGGAGGGACTGTTATTAATCTCAAATAGATAAGGAAGCTAAAACTGAGAAGTTAAGTGACTAGCCTAATCTCAACAGCTGAGTAAATTGAAGAACTTGGATGCAGACCCAGGTAGTCTGGCTCCAGAGTCCACATTTTAATGACTGTACTACATAAACCAACACTAAAAATTGCTTAGGGTAATTCACCTATGTGGGCAAAGGGAGCAAAAGTCAAAATAGGGTAGGAAGGTCCATATTTAAAGATTATCAGTTGGATAAACCCATAGCACTCCCTAAACCAGTGCCCCCTTTATGCACATACACACCAGACTTCCAGTGGAAGACATGCTATGAAGAAATATTATGTTAATGTTCTTTTTTGAATTTTTAAAATATATATAAAATTTATTCTGAAATATATTCTGCACAAATCACAATAAATGTTCACAACTGAACCCATCTGTGTAATCAGCACTCAGATCAAACAAAACAACATTAACAACATCAGTAAGGGCCCCCTTAGACCAGTTTTGTCACTGATACCCCCACTTTGGGTTAACCACTATCCTAGCTTCTAATACCATCACTTAGTTTTACCTGTTTTTAGACTTTATAGAAACGGGCTCATATAGTGGGTACCTGCTTTTATAACTGTTTTTCCCGTCGACCTAATACAGGGATGAACAAAAGTAGATATATAGTTATGAGTACATGAAAGGGTTTATTCTGTGTTATTATTTATTAACTAGAGGCCCGGTGCATGAAATTTGTACATGGGTAGGGTTCTTAGGCCTGGCCGGAGATCAGGGCAGATCAGGGCCTTCCAGCTGCTGGCCAGGGCCTCCCTTTCCCAGCTGCAGGCTGCCGGACTGGGCCTTCCTTCGTTCCGCATCGCCCCCTGGTGGTCAGTGCACATCATAGCAAGCGATCGAACTCCCAGTCTCCCGATTGAATGCCCGAGAGGACAATTTGCATATTAGGCTTTTATATATAGACTAGAGGCCCGGTGCACGAAATTCGTGCACTGGGGAGGGTGTCCCTCAGCCCAGCTTGCACCCTCTCTAATATGGGACCCCTCGGGGGATGTCCAACTGCAGGATTAGGCCCGATTCCACAGGAATCGGGCCTAAACCTGCAGTTGGACATCCCTCTCACAATCCGGGACCGCTGGCTCCTAACCGCTCACCTACCTGCCTGATTGCCCCCTAACTGCTTCCTTGCTGGCCTGATTGCCCCCAAATACCCTCCGCTGCTGGCCTGATCACCCCCAAGGCTTTTATTAGTATAGATATGACCCTGCACAGAAAATTTTACTAACCCTGCTTTACAATAATGGCTTGACGATTGAATCATTAGGACCAGACACCAAGATTTCCTTTCTTTGAATAGTGGAGGGAATACTTATCTTGTCTTTAAGTTGCCCGGAAATTAAAATGAGATAATGACTTAGAAAAGTATAAAAGCACCACATAAAGACAACTGTCTTTTTAATGAAGTGGCAAAATGAAAAACACTTTTTATTCTCCCCTTCCTTCCTTTACAGCTTTTATTTAAACTTTGAAATTTATAAAAATTTCACTCCAATTTTCATTTCTTTACATTCAACATTATTTTGTATTGGTTTCATGTTTTATATTAGTTACAGAATAGTGGTTAGACAATCACATACTTTACAGAGTGTTCCCCGATATTTCTAGTACCCACCTGGCATCATACCATCATTACAACACTACTGACTATATTCCCTACTTAAGTGACAATGGGTTTACAGGTTCCTCTCAGTCTTTCTTTTGTGTTTTTTGTCCTTCCTTTTCTTTCTCACTTCTTCCCTCATTTTCTTTATATAGTATCTCAATTGGCCATCAAAGCTCAGTGAAGGCACTGGGACACGCTTCATCCATTTTACAGACCAGGAAACTGAGGCCAATTCCAGTTGGCTGTGGAACTTGACTCAGCACACAGGAAGCCCTCAGAGCCATGCTCTTTGCGCTTCCTAAGGGGCAGCGGCCCAGCAAACAGAACAAACCTTCCAGTCAGGCTTCCCAGCCTCTTTCTCAAGCACCTCTTCATTGAGGATGCTCCACATTCTTTCCTCTCCCCCCATTCTTTACTGCCCCTCCTTCTCCGAAGCAGGTGGAAGGCTTCCCACTCACTGCCTAGGCATGCTCTGCTATGGGGCAGGGTGTAGCGAGCTTGCTTTTGGGTCAAGGCAGGAGCAATAGTCACTGCCTCTGAAGTGTGAAGGCTGCCTGAGCGAGGCCCATTAGCACTGGGAGCTTCTCTGAATCATGTCAGTCAGTCCAGTACCCTGCAGTGCAGCGCCCCTTCACTGAGGTGGCTCCACCCCTCAACCCCCGCCTCAGGGGTGAGGGTCCTTGCCCCTCTGCCAGGAGTCCTTCCATGCCCTTTGATCCCTGGCTGGGCCCACCCACGTCTTGGGGGCACTGCAGAACCTCTGTCTCTTGGCAGATGAGGCAGATCCCTGCCCTAGGTCTCCGCAAAGCTATGAATCTGTGGCCAGAGGCCTGGTCTGGGTCTCAGCAACCACATGCCTGCAATGTTCCCAGGGACGCCCAGGAGTGGCTGGCTGGGCCCGGCCACGCCCCCCCAGGGTGGCGATCTCCCCAGGGACCCCGGGAGCGGCTGGCTGGGCCCGGCCACGCCACCCCAGGGTGGCAATCGCCCCCGGGAGCAGCTGGCTGGGCCCGGCCACGCCCCCCCAGGGTGGCGATCGCCCCCGGACCTCCGGGGAGTGTCTGGCTGGGCCCTGCCACGCCCCCCCAGGGTGGCGATCGCCCGGGGACTCCTGGGGAGCGCCTGGCTCAGCCTGGCCATGCCCCCCAAGGGTGGCGATCGCCCCCGGGACCCCCGGGAGCGCCTGGCTCGGCCTGGCCACGCCCGCCAGGGTGGCGATCGCCCCCAGGACCACCGGGGAGCGCCTGGCTGGGCCTGGCCACGGCCCCCGAGGGTGGCGATCGCCCGGGGACCCCCGGGAGCGGCTGGCTCGGCCCGGCCATGCCCCCCCAGGGTGGCGATCACCCCCGGGACCCCCGGGAGTGCCTGGCTCGGCCCGGCCACGCCCCCCCAGGGTGGCGATCGCCCCCGGGACCCCCGGGAGCGCCTGGCTGGGCCCGGCCATGCCCCCCCAGGGTGGAGATTGCCCTGGGGACCCCCGGGAGTGGCTGGCTCGGCCCGGCCATGCCCCCCCAGGATGGCGATCACATCCGGGACCCCCGGGAGTGGCTGGCTCGGCCAGCCACGCCCTCCCAGGGTGGCGATCGCCCCCGGGACCCCTGGAACTAAGAGGATTGGGCGCCGCCTTCTTGGTCTTCTCAACGGCTGGATAGGCCACCCGGAGTCCCGCCCCCAGCCTCTCGCAGGCCCAATCATGGGCATAGCGGAGGTGCGGTCAATCTGCATGTTTCTCTATTATAAGGTAGGATTATTGTATTATTTATTATTTTTGTTGGTATTATTATTATTAACATACTTTGCCCACCCTGTATTTGTTAGATTTATCCATATTGTGGTAAACGGCAGTTCTAGTTCACTCATTCTCATGGCTGTAAAGTAATATGAATTTATCACAATGTATTTACCCACTCAATTGTTCACAGGCATTATCAATTTATTTTTTCAGTCTTTCCATTGCATCCCCACAAAGCCAGGTTCAGAGTGCAGTGTAGTGGAAAGCATACATATTCTGGAGTAACAAAAATCTGGTTAAAGTTTGTTTCTGTTAATAACTTGATATTATATATCATTTATGTGTTATTAGATTATTTGGCCATTATAAGTCTTGATGTAGGATATGGATAATAATACATAGCTGTGATGACATATAAAAAGTAGCTAGTAGAGAGTAATTATTATTATAAGGCCTATAAAAATATTTGATGTTGGCTTGAAAATCACTTATGGATTACTTTCACATAGCTTAACTCTTGTAGTATTCCCCTCTGCCAGGGCATGCACTGGCCTTTGAAATGCAGGGTGCACATGTACCATACCAGGTTTCTTCCTTGTTCCATCTTCTGTATTTTTTCAACCCCATCTATCTCCAAATTAGGTCCTTTTCCTAAACTTCTTTCTATAATCTCTGTTCATGGAGAAAAAACAGCAACAAGTCTGACAATCCCATAAATAATACAATAGTTATATATAAAAGCCTAATATGCAAATTGTCCCCTCGGGCGTTCAATCGGGGGACTGGGAGTTCGATCGCTTGCCAATTCCTTCTTGCTTGACATCTATTAGGTGACAACATAGCTTCCACAACACCTCCAACTCTCCAAAAAAAAAGGGCTAAAAACATCCTCTGATGTGTCACACAGTTTGGCTCTGTTTCCACCAGAGACCACACAAAGGCTTGATTCAGTGGCTGTTCCTCTCTGGCAAGGGCATTCTTGTAAGAGAACTAAAAGCATCATACTGCGGGCAAATCTGACAAGACCCCAAAAATATGAATCAAAGGGTACAAATGCTTTCCCTGTCATGTGTCTAAGGGGGGAGACTGAGTCTTTATTCTGCAGTCTCCAGTGGACAGCCCAGCATTCTGCACTGCAGGATGAAAGACCCATTATTAACAGAGATAGACTGAGCCTTATTTATCCTCCCTTGACCTTGGAGAGAGGGGAGCAAGTTGCATGGTGCTGAGAAGGGAAATAATGGTGGAAAGGGCTTTGCTAATCAAGTGATAGCTAAAATATACACATACTGGTATGGAGGACTCACAAATTTTGTGTGTGCTGGGATTTTTGAGAGGTGAGAGGGATAGAAAGAGTTAACCAAAGAGGGTTTTAGCATAGGTAGACAAAGAACTCTAAAGCTAATAGACAAGAAACTAGGAGAAAAGGGCAAAAAAGTGGATAATACTTGATCTATCCTAGTCACCAGAAATAAAGACTTAGATTAACTCAATATAAGAAATGTCAAAGTGCATGGACTTAGAGCCAAGAAACTTGAGTTCAAATCCTGGATTTGTCACTTGCTTTTGTCACTGTAAAATAAGCCTAATAATAATCACCAACAAGGTTTAATTAATGTTCCAGACTAGAAAAATAATGTTGTCAACCCTAACAGTGAAAAGTGAAGATGTGGCTGACAAGAGTTGAGGGTTAAGAGGTAGTAAAGGAAGTCAGAGGTGCTAATATCTTCATCTTACCAAGCTACAGTAAAAAAAAAAAAAAAAAAAAAAAAGAAAGAAAGGTTAATGGAGTAAGAAATAAGAGTCTAAATATATTAAAGTACAGGTAAGCAAAAGAAGCACTAGAATGATGTTATAATTATCAAAAATTGCAAGAAGAGAAAAAGAAGGTACGAGCAATGCTCTCCTGTATTCATAGCATAAAGAAATAAATTATAAACTTGATAAAGAAATAGCAATATAAGCATATTTTTTTCAAAAATACAAAAATAACCATGAAAATAATAAATGTTTCTATCAGACAGATGGGGTTGAAAAAATACAGAAGATGGAATAAAGCAGAAACCTGATAGGGTACATGAAGTTGCCCACTGTATGATGTTTTTAAAATGGTTAAAAATGAATGCCTATGAGGAGTAGAGAAATATGGGAGACTGTTGAGATATTTACAGATCCTATTGTACTACTTTATATATATTTTTTAAATATATTTTTATTGATTTCAAGGAGTAAGGGAGAAGGAAAGAAATAGAAACATCAATGATGAGAGAGAATCATTGATCGGCTGCTTCCTGTTTCAAAAAATTGAATCCTGTTTTAAAGGAAATAGTGCCACAAAAGTCCACCAGATAAAACAGATCCAAGGGAAATTGCTTTGGCTAAAGTAGGGAGTTAGGAGCACCACCTAAACAGTTTCTGGATGGGGCGTAGGGGGACCTCTGATGGAGATGATACCTGTGAAATCATCTAGCCGGGGATTTCATGCTTGGGAAGGCAATCATAAGCCATTGCACAACAGAAGCTATTTCCCAAGGCATCACAATGGTTAACCTGATGGGAACTGGTTATCTTTGTGAAATGACTCATTAGAAAATAGCCTTCTGACAGTTTGTTATTGAATGGCCCTATCTATTGGGATGCAGTCACCCAAGTGGAACCGACAACAGAGTTCACTGGCCTGCAAATGGACTCTGCAAAGTAACTTGCATTAGCCCGTTACATCTCTGACCAACAGCTCAGAATCTATCCATAGGAGAAAAATTATTATTTGAGTATCACAATTCACTCCCCTCCATACTTGTCCCATTACCTTTCCACAGATTTCACACAAAACAATTATTTCAAGCGGTAATAGCATCAGTGTCATTTGAAAAGGTTAATCGTGTTTGATAACCAAGATGTTTATTCACAATGTGTCCCCTCTTAATTCTCAGAACTTTGTTATTTTGTGAACTTTTAAAAAATATCTATGACAAAAAGACATTGCCAACATCCTGCACTGCCACAGACACAAATCTGGAGGCCTGGTGACATGAAACCTCTCCATAAATCAGTAGCCACTTGGGAAACATTCATTGCCTCTACCCTTTATTTTTGCCTCACTCATTAAGTTCTATTTTTTTGATTTGTAAATCAGAGTAAGGCCATCATAAATTGGAAAATTTCATTGGAAGCATTCTATTCTCCCCATTTTGCTGCCAAAGATAATGATGATGGTGATGATGGTGATGATGGTGATGGTGATGATGATGATGATGATGATGGCGACGATGACAACAATGACAGAAAACAGGTACTGTTTTCAGGTACTGTTTCAATAACTTTATATTAGAATTTAAAAATCACTCATAGTGACATTAAAAAAGGAAAAAAGATTTCCATTTTATATCCCACATATGAGTGAAATCATATGGTTCTTAACTTTTTCTGTCTGACATATTTTGCTTACTTTCACCTGACAAATTTAATTTTAAAAATCCCCCCAAAGGGAAAAAGTCAGGTGAAATCAGCTTCAATAATATATTTTATTTAACCCAATATATCCAAAATTATATCATTTAAACATGTAATCAATATAAGATATTAATGAAACATTTCCATTTTTTCATATTATCCTCGGAGTAGTTTACATATACAGCACACTAAATTCTGATATGCCAATTTCAATTATTAACAGATGCAAATTTAGTTAATTGCCCTGATAATTACAAACAGAATAGTTGATTAAGAGTTATTTGTCCATGGTTCATGTCGTACACATGAGAAAACTGAAGCCTAGAGAGAAGTGGTATTTCTCATAAAGGGAAATGAGCCCTAGTCTTACAACCAGAAGAACTGAATTCAAATCCAGCCATTTCCTGGTTGAATGCTTCAGACATTACATTTCACTGAATCTTGGTGTCTTCATCTGTAAACATGGGATAATAACCTCTACTGTACAAGTCTTCTCTGGGGTTTAAATGAGAATATACATCTATATTTTTAAGGTCCTACAAAGCATATACCACCACCAATAAAGTCAGAGGAGCCATCTCCCAGCAATGCTGGGTATATCAGTCTGGGCCCAATCAAGAGATAGAAATCAGTATAAAGAATTCATAAACTACAAATTTACTAAACTAAAAAAAAAAAAAGGAAATACAAGATATAAGGAAACTAACTCTGTACAGTACCACAGGCTGAGGAAAGGTACCCCAGGGAGAATGAATTTGGAAGGGGTTTAGATCTCACTGAAAAAGATAAATAATTTAAGCCACTGAATAGCAGAGAAGTTAGTTAGCTTGGCCTGATGGTCTGCAGTAACTAAGTAAGAAGGAGGCAACTCTCCAGAATGCAGATGGGGAAAAGACAACCAGCAGCCAGTGGAAAAGGTATACAGAGAGGATGGGAAAATCTCTAGATTGAAGTGAGCTTTGCAGGGCCAGCCTGCTTCAGTGGGAACATCTTAAAGGTACAACCAGGCTGTATGAGGGCTGGCAAAGGAAGCATGGAGTAGCAGCTCTTTCATAAGCCTTTATTCAGCAGATGTGCCACATAGGGGACCTACAGAGGACAGATGGGGGAAAGCATGGGTGGGGAGCCCTTCAGGGAGAGACCTGCAAAAAGATTATCACCAGGCCAGGCAGAGGCTTTGAAGTTACTGAGGGACCATGTATTCCGGGTGTGTGGCGCGGCCAGAGTCCCACCAATATCTCACTCCCACTCTACTGGCCTACCTGTGCAACAGCCAGAAACTTTAGGAGTACCCTTCCTCCATCAATGTCCTACTAGCACCCTCTGTCGAGAAAACTTAACATCTTGTGCACTGTAAAGGAGAGATGTTCAAAGGAATTCTGTCCACTTTCATAGAACAGGTATTGCGGAGTGTTCAAACTGAGAGACAATAAATTAATAAAACAGAGGGGTAGACTGGAAGACACTTTCTTGTCCTAATTTCAGGGCTCTGTCTGCTACCTTACATTTTACTACTAGGATAATTTTAGATAGTTTCTTGAAAATGACTCTCACATCAAATGTTGATCACTTTCATTGTATGTGTACAGGTTGGCCCCACTGATAAAGTAAGGAAAAAAAAACTGATAGGAATTTAACCTTTCCGAGTCTCAGTTTTTTCATTGGGATAATGGATATTATACATCCTACAGGTTTGCTGTAATAATTAAGGAAGGCAGTGTATGTAAGATCCTCAGAACAGGCCTGTGACATAGGAAGTATATAATAGAAATTAATTTCCTTCCCCTCAGATGACATGAGGTCAACCACTGCAGCAAATTCTTCCTTTCCTTTTTCCTATTCCCATCCAGGAATGAATGTAAACCATGTGTAAAGGTTTTTATGTCATCTATCCTTCATCCTTTTTATTCAGTATTGTGTAACAATTATCAAGTCAATTAGCAAGTAGTTAATTATTTTCATACCACACTTGTGATTGTAAAGATTATTCTCTCCTATTATATACTTGTCCAATTAAGTATTTAAGTTGATGAACTGAGTGGAATCCAGAATTGCTGTGCTGTCCAGAGAACTGACTTTGCTTGAATGCCAATCACTCAAATAATGCCCATGTCAACTTGAATGATGACATCAGGCAGTGGGAGCACTTCTACTAGTCTGCTATTTCTTCTCATAACTTGCTACTTTCATATCCAAACTGTCATGATATCCCAGATAATAACCACTGAATGCTGTGTTCTTACTACTAAAATGGTCAGATGCTTGGTCAAGTTGCTACATTTAGTTCTGGTAGACACTCTTGATTACATGGTGCATACATATTGTAGCTCACAAAACAGGCCTACACCTAGCTGATAAGAATAAATTAAATGATTGTTCATACCCCTTTATGAGAAACTGGGAAATCAGTATTCTATACGTAGTCAAGCTGAGATTAACTGGCATGAAGCTGTCCAACTGAAATTTCTACATTGAAGGAAATGTTCTATATTTGTGCTGTCCAATGTAGTGGTTACTAACCACATGTGCCGATTGAGCATTTGAAATATGACCGGTATTACTGAGCAACTGATTTGTTAATTTATTTTATTTGCACAGCTATCAGCTACTATATTGGACAGCACAAATCTGGATATTATGGCTTAATGGAATGGGAGATTTGAAGCTAAAAAGATCCTTAGATCTAATTCTTGGCTACGGTCACTTACTAACTATATAACTTTAGTCATGTTCTTTCCCTTGTCCAAAATCTTAGACCTCATTTGTAAATGTGTCCTAAAATTTAGCCCTTCAGATGTGTCTGCTGATAATACCAGAATCTCACAGGTCTGTTGTAATTAGAGAATTAATATAAAGCATCTAGCCCAGTGCTCAGTACATAATAAGTAGGCTTCGCTTTTAAAAAATATATTTTTTATTGATTTCAGAGAGGAAGGGAGAGTGAGAGATAGAAACATCAAAATGAGAGAAAATCATCCATCAGCTGCCTCCTGCACGCCCCCTACTGGGGATCAAGCCCAAAACCCGGGCATGTGCCCTGACGGGGAAGCATGACCTGCTTGGTTCATAGGTCAATGCTCAACCACTGAGCCACAGCAGCCAGGATAAGTAGTCTTTAAATAATAGCTATTATTATCAAACTCCTCATTTGCCAGATGGAGAACCTGAAACTCCCAAAGGAGAAGTGTCTTGTCCAGAGATACATAACTAGTTGAAGGCATAGCCAGAAGCTAATTAATTTTCTCATCTGTTTTGATTACGAGTTTTCTTATAGAGATAAACCCTTCTCACCCCAGAAAACTGAAAAGTAGTTGCCTAACAACTATTCAAGTTCTGTAAAAAAAATACATGTTATGCATATAAAGCAAATGTACCTTGGTGAAGCCTATTTGCTCCTTCCGAAAACTTTCCAGGGGTTTGATCAGCAAGTCACTAGCATTGTGTACCTAGAGAAAAGAAAGAACACACAAAACAATTTTTAGTTTAGCAAAATCAGATTCAAGATTCCTTATTACTAGGGCATTTCTTTGTAATACACCATCCTGTAAAGTGTTAACTAGTGTGCTGAGTCTTTGGGTTTTGTTGCTGTCATTTTCCTATATTGGTCTCTTAAAATCAAATGCTTTGAGAGGAAATGAGAGAAGGAATATTGGAGGCATTTCTCTGTAATTTTACCAGTAGTCTGATCAGATATTTTAATTGAAAAATATCCAAATTAATCAACAAAGGACAAGTGCTGGTGAGGATGTAGAGAAAAAGAAACCCTCATGCACTGCTGGTGGGAATGCAGACTGGTGCAACCACTATGGAAAACAGTATGGAGTTTCCTCAAAAAACTAAAAATGGAACTGCCATTTGACCCAGTAATCCCACTTCTAGGAATATATCCCAAGAAATCAGAAATACCAATCAGAAAGAATATATGCACCCCTGTATTCATAGCAGCACAGTTTACAATAGCTAAGATTTGGAAACAGCCTAAGTGCCCATCAGTAGATGAGTGGATTAAAAAACGGTGGTACATCTACACAGCGGAATATTATGCTGCTCTAAAAAAGAAGGAACTCTTACCATCTACAACAGCATGGATGGACCTGGAGAATATTATTCTAAGCAAAATAAGCCAGTCAGAGAAAGATAAATATCACATGATCTCACTTATTTGTGGAATATAATGAACATAAACTAATGAACAAAGATAGATCCAGAGACATAGAAGCATCAAACAGACTGTCCAACCTCAGAGGGAAGGTAGGGGGAGACGTAAGAGAGCAACCAAAGGGCTAGTATGCATGCATATTAGCATAACATATGGACACAGACAGTAGGGGGGTGAGAGCATGTGCTGGGAGGTGGGAATGGCTGGAGAGAGGTCAATGGGGAAAAAAGCAGACACATGTAATATTTTAAACAATAAGAAATTTTTTTAAAAAGAAAAATATCCAGAGTCATGTCCAGAAATATAGAAAGGAGGCCTGAAGTATGTGCTGTAAGTAGAAAAGAGAATGAAAAATACATGAAAAGGCCAATTGCACCAAGCACAAACGACTTCATGGGAGGCAAATGAGTTAGCAATAATAGCATCAGAATAAATTGTTCTAGTCTCCTTCTATTATGTCATAAAACCAGAACATTTCCTTCAGAATTTTGAGTATTATTAAAAGCAACACACAACACTAGACCAGGCCTCCCAATTACCTTATTATAGATGCTCAGAAGCTGATAGGAACAGCCTGTCCAGGTACTAAAATATTGGCATTGATATGTTCTAGAGATAAAAAAAAAACATCATCTCCAAACCAGATCCCTTATTCAATGGGCAGATAGAGATATATAAAACTTTATCTTCATGTAAACCTCTTGGTATATGGCATCTGCCCAAGGCAGCAAGTGGGTTTGTTTCTTCAGTGGTGTGAATTATTTGCACTTTATTGGAGGACTTTAGCAAATGCATCTGAAGGGCTGGATTTTAGGACGTGTTGCATTAATTTTGATCTACTAAAAGACGTGGAAATGAGGGACTGGCTTTCTTGTCAAGACATAAAGTATCAGTAAGACAAAATAACGAAAATAGAAGACAGAGTCAAAAGCCAATTTTGACCAGTCCTGTATTCTACAAACTAAGAAGCAATTTTTAAACTACCACCAAAAAGCATGGCAAATTGGGGTTTTGTATGTATATTTATCCAGGTCCTACTATTGCAGAAAACCAGAGAAAAACCAAGCAATGCTTAGAGAAATGGAATCACATTTTATTATTATTACATGTGGGCCCAGAGAAAAAATGCCTTTCAAATTCTGGGCAAAGAAACATGGAGGAAGCTTCCCTATTTATACTTTTTCTAGCTCTTTGTCTCCCAAATAAGGGCTTTTCCAGTCCCTTTTGCAAGTTCTTAAAGAGCCCTATGTGCTGGGGCTTTGAGACCTCAACCAAGGCCTGGCCTGGCGCCAGCACTGATAACTTCATCTGGGGAAGGTTTATGGCCTCTCTGGAATGGGAGTAGTCTTATTTTCCTTGTTATTTAAGCAAGCAAGCATTTACAGAAGCCAAAATAGCAGGGTTAAAATTTCAAACAGCAGTTTTTATATAAGATGGATACTTCATTCCCCACTGGTTTTATGTACATGAGTTAAATCATTGACTCTTTTGGGTCATTATTGGGGTTGGAGCTATATTGACCCCTGAGGACTATGAGCTTGATAGAATTAATTTTCTGCTGAATAAAGTTAGTGGGCCTGTTTATAAGATAAGGGCCCGGAATGAGGGCCAGAAGTAATCTCTAGAGGGCATGAAGAGTACTGGACTCTCTATTTTGCCTGGGCTGTCTTAAGCCGGGTGTGATGAAGCCATGTCAGGATCCCATTGACCATGACTGCCGTGGGGGTGGTCCTTTCCGGGTAGGAGTCAGTCCTTGGGTGGAAAATTTCTTTACCTAAACAGAGTCACCAGGGCGGAAGGGATGAACCAGATCATAAGTTTGTACAGGAAGAGTGTCTCAGACGTGCTTCTGGACTGCTTTCTGGGTGGACTGTAAAGCCTGTAAGAACTTGATTTCAGCTTTTCTAGATTGGGTTATGGATTTCAGCTTTTCTAGATTGGGTTATGGATTTCAGCTTTTCTATATTGGGTTTCTGTGTAAGCTGGTGAGGTGGGTAGGTCAGGGTCTGGAAGAGTCACTAGAATCTATAGAGGCCCCACTGGTTTTAGGGCAGCCTCCTGGCTGCTTCGTCTGCTTCCTTGACAAGTATAGCAGTGGCTGCTCCTGCTCGGAGGCAGGCAGGCTACATAGATGCAATGGGGTCAAGTTTTTTTTGTTTTTTTTTTGGATAAGTAGGCTACTGGCCTTTTTAGGGGCCAAGACTTTGGGTGAGAACCCCTTTGTGTATACCCTTTGTCTTACATACGTAGAGGTGGAAAGACTTAGTTACATTTGGTAGCCTCAAGATCCTGGCTCTGAATTCTTTCAGGGAAAATGGACGTCAGTGGTGTTCCTCTGGCTACTTCCATGCTGAAGAGGGGCAGAGTTTTCTTTCAGAGCCAAGATATCCTTACTCTCTGTCAGAGGGACAATGAGGCCTGGGCACAGAAGGAGGTGGGCTTGTGACCTGGCGGAGACAAACTGTAACAAATGGTCTGGTGGAAGGGAAAAAAAATTCAGTTTTAATAACTTCTATTGAAATAGAATTTTTCTCCTTAAAATTATCCTTCTGTTTATTAAAAGAGCCAAATCAAGACTAGTTTATCTATTGCATTCAATTTGGCCTGATTGTTTGCATAAACATAATAAGAATGGTAATTGACCACCCTTGCCTGAATTTCATGATTGAATCTTAATGTGCCCCATAGGGCCAGGAAGCCAAGCCATCCCGCTGCCTTCAGGCCCGCCTGCAGTATCTGCTGAGTTAGGTGAATCCCTCACCTGCAGGGACTCCACTCGGGCCGCGCCCTAGGCTTCAAGGCCCATCTCAGTAGCCCTCCTACTCATTGCGGCCTAGAGTGCATGGGGGTCCGCAGGGACACAGAGGCGCCCTTTTTGCTCCCCTTCTACTCTGACCAACCGCCAGCGATGGTAGGGCATGGGCCTGATGCTCCAGCACCAGCTATTTTCAGGGTTCCCAAGCAGGACACCAGGCTTTTTCCATGGCACTTTTATTGGCTTCAAGTCTTCAGAGTCCAGACAGGGCTCTTTAAAACATGATACTCAAATCAAAGTTCTCGGTTAATAAAACCACTATTGGAAACGGGTCTTACTGAATTTATGCAAAGAAATGCATTGCCATGATTTATTTATTAAGTATTGCCAAATTTCAGAGGAATTATATAAGGAGATAAATATACTGACCTGCTTTAAGATTTTCTGATTTTCCTTGCCAGTCCTTTCTATGGACTCTTTAGAGTAATATTTTTCTAAATGTATTATATAAAACAGTAACTGCCTTTAAATTACAAGAAGAAATTTAAAACGTGTCTATACCCAAATAGATAGTCACAGCTGTTCCTGTAGTAGGGTTCACCCTACTTGACTTGTCCTTAAACTATATATGGTCTCTGGGAGGGGTGACATGCCCTCTCAGAACAGACTAAGGGAGCTTTATCCCTTCTCAGGCTCTCACATGTCACAGGACCTCATGGGGTCTGTAATTCCTGTAACAGAGAGCTGGTACTCACTACTTTCCTCTATTCCAAATAGGTCTCCCCCAGTTTCCTACAGTTGAGGTCTGTGCCACCCCTGACATGGGTATAGTCACATAGGCCTGCAAGGCAGTATACAGGCTGCCAACTGTCTAGCAATAGAGACCAAAACCTGATAGGTATTTTTCCTTGCCCATTTGGGCACCTGTCCTTTTGGCAACTATATTCAAATCTGCAAGAGAATTAAAGGTTAATATAACATATTTACATAATGAAGTAAAACATTGCCCCTGCGGCCTCGTCTGGCAGCCAAATCTTCTGCTACCAAATATGATACATGGTAGGGCTATACAAACAACTCAGGGAGGTGACCAAAGTCCATTATACAATTTTCTGCAGGCCACTGTCAGGGCTGTGTATGGTGGCCAGTTTTTCTTTCTAGCCACAAACACAGTCTGTCCAATTTCCCTAAAATGTATTCTGGCACGGGAGAAAGTTGTTTGCTGCACACAGGCAGCTTAACCCCTATACAACTGGGCCTGCACCTCTGCCCAGCAAACTGCAGTCTATAAGTTCAATATGCAGCCTCCGGTCCTCCTAACCCAACGGGGTCTCGGCCAGTCCCTCAGTCAGACTCCTCCTCTCTGGGAGGGTCTGAATGTCCTGAGCTGCTCTTGTAGTCCTAAACCCTTGCAGCACATTTGCAAATGGGAAACTTTACCAGCTTCATCCCCAGCCACTTTCACAAATCCTAGGGCCCGTTGCTTGTCTCCCTTTCCTATAGTGAAGCAGAGGAAGACAATTCCTACAGAGGGGAGAAATAGAAACAGCGGGAGTTTCGGAGAAAACTACAGACTACCGCTGTAGCAGTCTTCCCTCCCAGAGGCTGGGGTCTGACCCGTGGAGAAAATGACTCTTAGTTAGACTGGAAAAGAAGGCAGAGGATGACAAGGGTGTGCAGGGAAATTTCTTGTAAACTGAAAGCCTGGAAGGCCTCCTGAAAGAAAAGATCTTTAATCTAGTTACAGATTTTGTCAGAATCAGGAGTGAGAGAGGAAGGGAAAGACCAGGTTATGTCCTCTAGGAGGATCCTAATAAATAACTGAAAATGGCAAGCCAAACAAGACATATAAGATATATAACCATGGTAGACAGGATTTATGAATAGATGATTATGATAATACTAGTTGGATTTCTTTTTAGCATTTCTCTTTTCCTTTATAAGTTTCACATTTTCAAATTAGACTTTAAAACTTTTTTCTTTGTCCTTTAAAAATGCATAGCCATGCCTCAGACTTTCTATTCAGTAATTCCTTATTCTTAGAAACCTCAATCCTTTAATGATTACCAAAAAGTAAACAGTCAGCATTTCTTAGATTAACATTTATGAATATATTTAAATGTACTTTTACTTTCAAGAAAATATACCTTTAACAAAGTATAAGAGACCTTCCTCCTGTAATGAAACTAAGAGCAGGTAAATTAAAACATGTCTAGTAAAAACTGCTACATTCTTCCTTATGCAATTTCAAGTATATTGTATCGATTTAATTTAGTATTGGAAGGGTTAAAGAGGACAAAACAGGGGCAGAGAAAGATTTATTATGCTTTGTAGAAAGCTGTGGCCTTGAAGAAACCAGCCAGCAGAAATCAACAAACATTTTCTCCCTGCTTTCCCCGCTGACGCGCGCCCCCCACCCCCCACCTCTCCCCCCCCACACACACACCCCGCCGCTTTCTGCATTAGCCATTTACTCTGTAGCAGGAGAAACAAGGCAAGTGGTCTGAGATCCTGTATATTCAGGCTTTTTACACTCAAGGACACATTCTTACTACCTTTGATCTCTCCAACTATCCCCCTCTCCCTGAGCCTAGGGCTCCTCTATCTCAGCAGGCTGAGAGTGAATCCCACTGCCTCTACCCTATCTCACACCTGCTCTGGAGCAGCCCTCGGCTCTCCTCCTCCCCTACTCCGGCACCAGCCTCAAAGTGTCCCCTTCGGGAGATTGCTGGTGCCAAATCTGGCTTCATGCCCAGGGCCACGCAGATAGCCTCCGCTGCCATGCGCCCCCCCCCCCCCTACCCCGTCCCCGCCCTCTAGTCAGAGCGGGTGCTGTCACTGACAGAGACCCACTGTAAATCCATCAGGAAGGGCAGGCAGGTGGCAGGTCTCGCGACCACATGATTCTCTGCTTGATAGAAGGGCTGAAAAAGCAGCCCACAAAGCAGTTTACCCAGGAAAGCCATAAAAATTCAGCTGTCCTTCTCTCACCTTACACAGGCCATGAGAAAATGTACTAATCTTAACCCCATAAGCCTTAGTAGGGGAGAAAAGGGTAGTGGTCTAGCCTTTGTTTAAACTTCTCTGGGTTGCAACTTTTACAAATCTTATACCTCTAAATTAACCTTAGAATTTTACAATTTTAACCTAATACAGTAAAATCACAAATCAGGGAAGCGCAAATTAAAAGTTCTCTACTGTACAAACAAGAGAGAAATTCCACTAGCTAAGGGGGCCAATTCCCTTCGTGATAGAGAGCAAACGTCTCTGGGATAAAAAGGAATCCCAGCAGCTGCTTGAGACCTTGGCAGTCTGTCATGGTGTTCAGCCTTTAATAAATCAAACGTTTTAACCAGACAAGTCAACAGAAGTAGAGAATAAATTACAGAATAAATCAAAGTAGCTTTCGCTTTTACGCAGATTCTCATACTTAACATTTGTATACCAGACAGTGCGAGTTTTTGACTTACACCAGATATTTACTCAGAGTTTAAACAGTCCACCTGATTCCTAATCAATTGCCTGAGGAAGCCATATGACTTCCGGAGAGGTGATCAAGCTCCCCCTTCCACTCACCTGGAGTGGGCCTGACTGACTGGGGCCCCTACCTTACTGATTCTGTCAACAGGTCCAGAAGTGTCTGTCCACTCCAAATGCCAGCCGGGGTCTGGGCTGAGGTCTGGGAGCGCCTGGAGTCTCAATTCTGCGAAATCAGCAGAGCGGTGCATCCCAGAGGCCTATCCGGCGCCCCAGGGTCCCAAACCCAGCCCACACACCGGAGGCCAAAAAGGCCAAGCATGGTTGATTTCCCGGTGTTTCAGGGAACCATTAATGTTGCAGAAACCCAGAGAAAAACCAAGCAACACTTTATTATTATTACACACAGACCCAGAGAAAAATGCCTTTCAAATTCTGGGCAAAGAAACATGGAGGAAGCTTCCCTATTTATATTTCTTCTAGCTCTTTGTCTCCCAAATAAGGGTTTGTCCGGTCCCCTTTGCAAGTTCTTAAAGAGCCCTATGTGCTGGGGCTTTGAGACCTCAACCAAAGGCATGGCCTGGCGCCAGCACTGATAACTTCATCTGGGGAAGGTTTATGGCCTCTCTGGAATGGGAGTAGTCTTATTTTCCTTATTATTTAAGCAAGCAAGCGTTTACAGAAGCCAAAATAGCAGGGTTAAAATTTCAAACAGCAGTTTTTATATAAGATGGATGCTTCACTACAGGCACTTTGGATCTCCTGTTTTATATCCAGGTATGAGTCAAGGTTCAATTAAATGGACAAACTTTTATCCAATCAAAGAGCTCCACTAGCTGCCCTGGTATGAAAAATAAAGACACCAGTGACTCTCGATTAAAAACAAGAATTGGTCGACTAAAAGTACCAGGCTATCACTCTTGCCCCACATGCTCTACACTTCTGTGGATTATGGATTATGTGCTATTAACCTTGTATGCCCACATGAAACAAATTAAGTCTTGGTATCAGATTCAGTGCAGGGAGTCATTTTTTGAACTTTGTAGAGGTTTGAAAACATGGCCAAAAAATTTTGTGACGCTCCTCTCATTGTGAGGTTAGGTCTCTGTCCCCTACCTTGAATATGATGGACTTGTTACTGCATTGAAACAACAGAGTACAGAAGAAGTGATACTGTGAGACTTGCCACTTCTAAAGAGAGTAGCATGTGTCAAGCTGCTATATGAGTATTCATTCAGGTGAGCCCTGGCATATGCAGGCAATCAGGTTTTATTTATGTTCCAAGGGGCATTTTGTTGCATAAGCAAGTGTCATGCCAACCCAGAAGGCTACTGCTTTTTATATGTTTGGCCTGTCTCAGTCTAGAAAGTAGTGCATGATTCACCAAAATTGGAGTCTATAGTTTTCCCTTAATCACATTGGCAATATTGCTGCCAGTCTCCTACAAAACAAAGAGATACTCTTCATCTCTTCATCTCTTTGACACTAATTGGTTATTATGCTGCTTTCTGCCAAAACACAGAGTTAGAGATGTATGAAAAGGTCACACTGAAGCTTGTTTCTGTTTTCTTTTTCATTCTGTTTTATCCTTAAATAACTTAAAATTATAGCAACTACTTATTCTCTGTCAACTATAATTAGAAAATAAATTAATTTTAAAAAGAAGCAATCTAGCAACAACTCATAAATGCTGGCCCTTATTGCCCTTTCTGATCATTGTATCCATTTTGTGAGCTTTCTAGGAGAAAAGTTCCTACCTGTTATCTCAGGGTAGAATCCCCAGAATAATAAGTAACATGCTAAACGTATTAGTGAGTATATCTAATCATGTTTCTATTGAATGAAGCACATATTAACACTAGATAGGGCATTTAGCAAGGTAGAGACGGTATTCAATCCAGTAGTGCAAAACTGTTTAGGAATCTTTGATGGTTAATCAATTACCAAAAGAAGGCATGAAGGACAGACTGTTTTAAATATCATGGGCCACTTTAGGTTATTCTTGGCAGTCCTCAAAGACAAACCTTGAACACTGCCTATAAAATGCCCTTCAGAGTCATAAATGCATTTAGGCAAACCTCCTATCTTTAACCATACAGGAAGTCTGTAATTCAGACTGCTAAAGGCCACCTTCTAAGGTACTACAACCTCCCCTAGGGTATTGTTGAAGAAATCACAGCTGGGATGCTCCTTTTCATTTCTTCCCTCCATAGTTCTTTCCACAATTTAAATTCATTTCTGAGAGTGATTAGAACATTTGCAGTTGTCACATGCTAGGACTTTGAACTTCCTATTTGTTCTTCTAAAGCTTCTTTTGGTCTCTTCTTATAGAAAGGATAAAAAAATGATTTTAAAAAGCTTATCAATATCTCCCACATTATCCATACTGGGGTATTGGAGTCCAAGAAATGGAAGAGGTGCAGTCAAGAAATGAATTTCTGGCATATTGTGAAAGGACCTCATTGAGCCTAACCTTCACAGCATTCATGAAATCACTGGTAAATGGGAAATGGGGAGCCAACACTCAGTACATGACTGAAGAGTTGTGGAGACAAAAGGGCACAACATAATTAAAGACAGAAGAAAATAAGTTACTCTTTTGGCAAACAGCCAGCAAGAGGGGTGGGAAAAACAACATCTCAAAATATGAATCCTACTTCAATATTTGAGAGCTTTGTAATTGGGTAAATAAAAGAGATCAAGGGCCAAAGAGAGCACAGCTGAGCTTTCTAATTGTATCTGAATAAAATGGGGGTGAATGGCTTTTGAGATCAACATTGGCAGGAGTCCATAAACTCTTCAGGCAGGAAAAAAAACATTTGGTAGAGTGTGGATTAGTTAGTAAATCAGATACCAGACTCCAGGAAAACTACCCATATTGGCCTTTCAGTACCCTTAGAAGCAAATATCTTGAACTAAGAAATTTCCCAAGTGAAATTTCCATAAGCAAAATCATGGGAGCAACAAAAGGTAACTAAATACAACACACATAATCAGTGTTTTCTGATATTAATAAAACTTTCATATTCATTATATTTGGAGTATTTAAAACAACTTTGGGAGTTGAAGATTATTTTCATCATTTTACATATAAAGAAGGAGAGACTCAGAGAATATGTGATAAATCTAAAGTTAACAAGTAAATCAGTGGAACAGCCATTATTAGATCCTAATAGTCTCTAATTCTCTTACCTCCAAGCCCTGCCTTCAATGCTTCATCTCTAGAAGCCTAGATTAAATGACAGCAGTATTCTGAGAAGCCAGTACCACAATGTTGAAAAGGAAGAGTGATTACAGATGAAAGAACTCTTAATATCTGAATAAATGGGCTTAACAGAAATGGTCTGCCAATAGGAAGACATCCTATGAGGGAAAGAGAAGGTAGAATTCTTTGTTGTCCTCCACAAAGTTCCAACAACCAAAGGAAGAAATGAGCAAAAGACCTGAACAAACACACCTTACCAAAGATGATCTACATATATCAAATAAACATATGAAAAGATGCTCTACATCATACATCATCAGGAAAATGCAAACTACACTAGCAATGAGATCTCACTATACACCTATTAAACACATTGCGGACCAGTAGTTTTATTGCTAGCTTTAGCCAGTGGCCAGATAAGTTTCTATTGACGAGTACAAAAAAATGTTTTACATAAATGTTAATGGCACACTTTAAAATTAAATACCTATTACATATTCTTACAAGCTTACTAGTATATCTTTTTAAAGAATTCTCATGATTGGCCACAAGCCTTAGAACAGAAAACCCGAGAATTCTCGTGATCCGTCTGCAATGTGTTCAAAGGGTAAAATTCAAAATACCTGATAGCATCAAATCTGGCAAGGATGTGGAGCAACAAGAACCCTCATTCAATGCTAGTGGACATGCAAATGCTACAGTCACTTTGAAAGTTTGGCAGTTTCTTACAAAACTAGCCTAGCTATTGTCATACAATCCGGCAAATTCACTCTTTGGAATTTATCCAAAAGAGTTGAAAATTTATATCACAAAAATCTGCACACATGTTTATAGCACCTTTATTTGTAAATGCCAAAATTCGAAGCAATCAAGATGTCCTTCAATAGGTGAAAATATAAAGAAACTGTAGTACTTCCCTATAATGGAATATATATCAGTGATAAAAGAAAATGAGCTATCAAGCCATGAAAATATGAAGACATGAACAATCTTTAAATGCATATTGCTAAGTGAAAGAAGCATATCTCAAAGGTTACATACTGTATGATTCCAATGATATGACATTCTAGAAAAGATAAAACACAGTAAAAGGAAAGATCAGTGTTTGCCAAGGGTT
The DNA here is from genome assembly GCF_027574615.1 of Eptesicus fuscus. Lineage (NCBI taxonomy): Eukaryota > Metazoa > Chordata > Mammalia > Chiroptera > Vespertilionidae > Eptesicus > Eptesicus fuscus. Next base: position 49,328,786 of record NC_072473.1, read on the forward strand.
CTTATATAAGGGAAGGAGAAAGGGATGACTAAGAATATTCTGTATGATGATACTTTATTGGTGAATTCATGTCGTTACCCATTTGTCAAAACCCATAGAATTTTCAACACAAAGAGTAAACTTAATGTAAACTATGGACTTTAGTTAATAATATTATGTCAATATTGGCTCATGAATTGAAACAACTGTACAATACTTGCAAGATGTTAAAAATAGGGGAAACTGTGTGTGGTAAGGGGTGGGGGCTATAGGAAGCATATGAAATCTCTCTGTACTTGCCACTCAATTTTCCTGTAAAACTAAAATTGCTGTGACTATTAAAGTCATTTTAATTAAACTTTAAATGTAAGAAATAAGTTTTCATAATAGATTTGAATTAATCAATCATCTATAATAATAAAAGTGTAATATGCTAATTAGACCGGGCAGCCGAACAACCTTCCGGACGACCTTCCAGAGGAAGACAGGCTGTGAGGGCCGAGCCCCTTGCATGAATTTCGTGTATCGGGCCTCTAGTATGTAAATAAAGTCCATATTATTTCTGGAAGCAGAGACAGAAATAAATGGATAATGTCCTTAAGAACAAAAAGACCACAATTTTGTTGAACATATTCAACAGTCCAGTTTAGTGTCCTCTGAAATCCTTTCTCACTGAAATGAATAGGAATAGGATTTCCACACTAATTTCTCTTTACCTGAGATGCTAAACTCTCAGGGTGAGAGCTTAAGCTAGAATAACCATATCTATTTTCTAACTGTCTTTACAGTACCAGGAAGCTATTAGACAAAAACAAAAACAACAGAGCATCCATCTAACCAAAGAAGATAGGAAAAATCACCAATATAAGCAATGATATTGGTGCCAGGCCCAGTGGCAGTGACCTACCATCATCATCCTTTCATTTTCGACTTCATTGAGTAATTCAGCAAATTCCTTGAAAGACTCAGCTGGAAGGATAAAAAATAAATAAAATTAATCATGGTATTTGATGGGCAAATGGACAAAGATCTGTGCAACAGGAGGTAGGAACCTGTGCCCCACACCCACATTGCCACTAAAAGAATGTATCAAATATAAGGTCAATAGCAGAATGTGTTCAGTGCTGTCCAGTGTTTCTTTTATCTTTTCCTTTTCTTATTTTGCCAATCCCCCTACCTGAAAGATTTTTTTCTCCAGTTTTATTGATATAATTGACATACAACACTATACAAGTTTAGGGTGTATGGCATAATGATTTGCTATACATATATTGCAAAATGATTACCATAATAAGTTGTTAGCATCCATCACCTCATATACTTAAAAAACACTTTGTTTTTCCTTGTTATGAGAACTTTTAGGAACTACTCTCTTTATAACTTTAAACTATACTGAAAGGAGTTTTTAGGGGTAAAATAGGAGTTTTTAGGGGTGAAATAGGCAGGTTTAGGAAATTTTAGGAATTAAGGGGTCCATGGAAAAAGCACAGGGCTACAGAACTGCAAATGGTACATTTCCATAGAATATGGGAGCTGGAAACAGCAGAAGGCACATTTCCATAGAATAAGGGGACTGACTGGGAGCTGCAGAAAGGTATACATTTACAGAATAAAGGGAAGGATGCCTCTCATTAAAAAAGAGAAGAAGAAAGCCCAGAGGGAATAGGGAAACAATAAGGAAGGAGGGGAGGAGAGTCTCAGGTGTCCCATGTTAGGTTGCTCTGGAGTTCAAATCAGAAGGGGATAGTGACCAATCAGAGGGGATATCAAGGCACAAAGATCTGCAGCCTTTATAAACCTTAGGAAAAAAGCACTCAGTGGAACTCTTTCCCTCTCCCCACGTGGGAGTCTGTGCTTGTTTCTCAATAAATTTCCACCTTTGCTGTACCACCTTTCCTCCTTGGTTTCATTCTTTGACTCCACCGGACAAGAGCCCAGGAACCATCCTGCTCAAGGGAACACCGCACATTTCCAGTCCAAGTTTCCCATTTCAATACTATACAGCATTCTTAACTACATTTATCATGTTGTACATAACATCAACAGTACTTCGTTATGACTGAATGTTTATAACTTTGAACCACTTTCACCCAATTTCCAAGCCCACCCCCACCTCTGGCAATCACAAATTCGACTTTTTTATTTTCATGACTTTGGTTTGTTTAGATTCCATATATCAGTGATATCATACAGTGTTTGTCTTTCTCTATCTGATTTATTTCACTTAGTATAACTCCCACAAGGTCCATCTATGTTGTTGCAAATAGCAGGATTTCCTTCATTTCTGTGGCTGAACAGTATTCTAGTGTGTGTGTGTGTGTGTGTGTGTGTGTGTGTGTGTCACATTTTAAATATACTGTATATCATATTTTCCTTTTTCATTCATTTGTCAATAGACACTTAGATTGTTTCCATGTCTTGCATATTACATATAATATTGCCATAAGTATAAGTGTGCAGATATCTCTTCAGCATTGTAATTTCATTTTCTTTAGATATATAGCCAAAAATTGACTTGCTAGATAATAAGGTAGTTCTATTTTTTCATTTCCTGAGGAGCTTCCATACTGTTTTTTTATAGTGGCTACACCAATTTACATTCCCACCAACAATGCACAAGTGATCTCTTTCCTCCACATCCTTAGCAGCAATTACATCTTGTCTTTTTTATAATAGCAACTAGGGGCCCAGTGCACGAAATTTGTGCACGGGGGGTGGGGGGGGTCCATCAGCTTGACCTGCACCCTCTCCAATCTGGGAGCCCTCAGGGGATGTTCTACTGACGGCTTAGGCCTGTTCCCCATGGTTCTCTGCTCTCTGCAGACCTGCCTGCTTGACGCCACCGCAGGCCCTGGTGTCTGCTCTCTGTGGGGGGCTGCTTGCCCTTAGCCACCAGGGCCAGGGGATAGCAGGGCCCTGCTGTCTGCTCTCTGTGGGGGCCCTGCAGGGGACTGCTTGCCCCTCGCTGCCACAGCCAGGAGCAAGCAGGGCCCTGCTGTCTGCTCGTTCACTGCAGGGCACAGCTTGTGCCTTGCTGCCAAGGCCAGGGGCAAGCAGGGCCCTGCTATCTGCTCGCTTGCTACAGGGGACGTTCCTGCCCCACCCCCAGCCGCTTGCATGCACACCAGCTCGGAGCGCCTGGGTCCCAGAGATGTTCCCACCCCGCCCCCGGCTGCTCCGCGCCTGCACATGAAGGCCCGGAGTGGCCAGGGGATCGTTCCGGGACCCCAGCCACTCCGGGCCTACACACAGGCCTACAGGCTCAGAGCAGCCTGGCTCCTGCTGACGCCTGTCCCTGGGACGCAGGTCGCTTGGCACCGGAGCGTGCATAAGCAGCCTCGGGGCAGGAACATCCGCCCTGCCCCCCACTGCTCCATGCCTGCGCGCGTAGGCCCAGAGTGGCCGAGGGTTGTCCCAGGACCCCGGCTGCTCCGGGCCTATAGGCTCAGAGCACCCTGGCTCCTGAGAACGCCTGTCCCTGGGACACAAGGCGCTTGGTGCTGGTGCGTGTGCAAGCGGTCACCCTGCCCCCAGCCACTCGGTGCTGGTGTATGCAAATTAACCTACCATCTTTTTTGTGTTAATTTGCATACTCGCTCCTGATTGGCTGGTGGGTGATGCGGAGGTATGGTCAATTTGCATATTTCTCTTTTATCAGTTAGATTCTAACAGGCAAGATGTGCTATCTCATCATGGTTTTTACTTACATTTCCCTAATGACTAGTGATGCTGAGCACCTTTACATGTACCTGTTGACTACTTCAATATCTTGTTAGGAAAATGTCTATTCAGGACCTTTAACCATTTTTTAAATTGGATTATTGAGGGTTTTTATTGCTATTGAGTTGTATGAGTTCTTTATATTTTTTTATATTAACTCCTCATCAGATAGATGAATTGCAAATATTTTCTCAATTCCATAGGTTGGCATTTCATTCTGTTGATTATTTATTTGATGTAATCCAACTTGTGTAGTTTTTATTTTATTTTATTGCTTGTGTTTAAGGTGTCATATCAAAAAACATGATTGCTAAGACTCATCCCAAAAAGCTTTTCCCCTGTTTTCTTCTCAGAGTTTTGTGGTTACAGGTCTTAACATTCAAGTCTTTAATCCATTAAGAGTTAATTTTTGTGAGTGCTGTGTCATTAGGGAATGGTTTCATTCTTTTACATGAGAATATCCATTTTTCCCAGCACCATTTATTGAAAAGATTGTCATTTCTCCATTTAGTATTCTTGGCTCCCTTGTCAAATATTAGTTGACTATATATTCCTGAGCTCTCAATTGTGTCCCATTGCTCTCTGTGTCTACTATTAAACCTAAATCCATCCCTGCATTATAGCTTTGTTTCTCAGATTTCTGAAAAGCTTTTGTGGGATTGTAGGTGAAAAGGCATGTGGTATGTAAGAAATAACATTAGATGGGGTAATAAATGACGAAGGTTCTAGTTTAAGAAAGATTTAGAAGGAGCATGAACTTAGGATAAACTTGGATTTCCAATCTCAGTCTACCATCCTCTTGATGTGCAATTTTGAATATTTCAAATATTTAAGTGACTTGACCCCTTTGAGATTCAGTTGCCTACTTTGTCAAATAGACATGATGAAATACTTCAGAGTGTTGTTTTAAGGACTAAATTAGTAGGTAAATGTACAATGCCAACACACAGTCAATAATAAACATTACCTTTTCCACATCCCAATGTCCTACTCTACTAGTGCCAGTTCTGTCACTTACGGGTGAGGTGACTGGGCAAGTCACTTCTCCCTGGACTTCATTTTCTTAATATACTAAATAAATAAACTAATAAACAAAAGCCAAATTAAGCTAGACAGTCTTTACCATCCCTTTCAATTCTAATAACTTCTATTTTAAAGTTCCCAACTTCTCACCAGAAACAGGAAGTATATTCTTAAATGGTATCTGAAATACAACAAACATTATAAGTACAGAGAACCAAATGAATCCATGTTAATATTTTTAGATAAAAAAATAAATTTCCCTTCCTAAGAGAACTGCACAACTAATCCAGCATTCCAGTACAAATGAAACTAAGTTCAGGGTCAATACAGAACACCAAAAAATGGCATTTTTTACTTCTGAGGATTAAGTTACTGCACATATCCAGGGGAGTAACCTTTGCAAACGCCACAAATTAAAAGATCAATCTCAGTACAAAGAAGAAAAATACCCTAATCAGAAAGTGTAAATAGGAAAAAATGAAAATGTTCACTGACCTGCTGTTCTTAAATATTTTAGTTAAAAGAGTCCAAGAGATTATTTGTTATTCTGGTATTTTTCCATGCAAGCTCAGTTCGTTTCTTATCTTCTTTGTAAATATGTCTATTCAATTGTGTTGCCCATTTTATAATTGGGTTATTTGTGTTTATTAATGAGTTGTAAAAGTTCTTATATATTCTGGAACAAAGTCCCTTAACAGATAGATGATTTTTAAAATTTCCTCTCATAATGTGGGCTGTCTTTTCACTGTCATTTGAGGAAGAAAGGATTAAAATTTTGTTGAAATCCAATTTATCTACCTTTTCTTTTGTCACTTGTACATTTAAGTCTCATCTGTTTCGACTTAATTTTTGTGAGTGGTGGGTGATTGTGTTATACCTTTATTTTTTCTTCTAAGAGATTTGTACTTTTAACACCTACTTTAGTTTCTTAATCCATTTTGAGTTAATTTTTGTATATGCTGTGTGGAAACAGGTCTAACATTATTCTTTCACATGCATCTATCCAGTTATCCCAATACTATTTTTTATTCAATTTATTAAGTTGATATTGGCTAATAAAATTATATAGCTTTCAAATGTACAACTCAATAATACTTCATCTGTACATTGCATTATGTGTTTACCACCCAAAGTCAAATCTGCTTCAATTACCATACATTTGACCCCCTCGTAATCCCACATCACCCTCCCTCTGGTTACTACTACACTGTTGTCTGTGGCTATGAGGTTTTCTTTGTCTTGTTTGTTCATTTGTTGCTTTCAGTTTTATATACCACCTATGAATGAAAAGTATGGTTCTTGACTTTTTTCATCTGATTCTTTTACTTAGCAGCATGATATTCTCAAGATCCATCCATGTTGTCAAAAATGGCAGTATTCTTCTTTTCTTATGGCTGAAAAGTATTCCAATGTATATATGAACCAAATAAGACATTGGCCTCGCAGCATTATTTATTGAAAAGAGTATTCTTTCCACATTGAATTGTTTTGGCACACTTGTCAAAAACCAATCAACCATAAGTAAGGAATTATGTTTGGTCTCTTAATTAAATTCTATCAAATTCTATACCTGTCCTATGACAGTACCATACAGTCATGAAAACAATATCCTTGCAATGAGTTTTGAAATGGTAAAGCAGTGGTCGGCAAACTGCGGCTCTTTGGCCCGCATGCGGCTCTTTGGCCCCTTGAGTTTTTAGCAAAGGCCAGATTAGGAGTACCCTAATTAAGTTAATAACAATGTACCTACCTATATAGTTCAAGTTTAAAAAATTTGGCTCTCAAAAGAAATTTTAATCGTTCTACTGTTGATATTTGGCTTTGTTGACTAATGAGTTTGCCGACCACTGTGGTAAAGTGTAAGCCATCCAACATTATATTGTGTTTTTTTTTCAAGATTGTTTGGCTATTCTAGCTAGAGCCCTTGAATTTCTATAACAATATTAGTATCACCTTTTTAATTTCTGAGAGATAAGATTTTTTATAGTTATCACATTGAATATGTAAACCAATACAAGGATCATGGCCAACTTAACAATATTAAGTCATCCTTTTAAAAAAATGTTTACTATTGAAAGCATTACACATAACCCCTTTTCTCCCCCACTGACCCCTTCCACCCAATTCCCACCCTGGGACAGGCCTTCACCATCATATTGTCTATATCCATAGGTAATGCATAAATGCATATAAGATCTTTGGTAAATCTCTTTCCACCCCCCCTCATCCCTTCCCTCTGAGATGCATCAGTCTGTCCATGTTGCCATACATCTAGTTCTATGTTATTCATCAGATTATTTTGTTGATTAGATTTCTTGTTAATTTATTTTGACTTTTAGATTCAATTGTTGCGATATGTATTTATTGTCATTTTATTGTTCATATTTCTTCTTCTTTTTCTTCTTCTTCTTCATCTTCGTCCTCTCCTTAAAAAATACTCTACAACATTTCTGTAATACTGGTTTAATGGTGATGAACTCCTCTAGCTTTTTCTTGTCTGTGAAGCTCTTTATCTGACCTTCAATTCTAAATGAGAGCTTTGTTGGATAGAGTAATCTTGGTTGTAGGTCCTTACTATTCATCACTTTGAATATTTCTTGCCACCCCCCTCGGACTTGCAAAGTTTCTATAGAGAAATCATCTGAGAGTTGTATGGGTGCTCCCTTGTTGGTAATGAACTGCTTTTTTCTTGCTACTTTTAAGATTTTCTCTTTGTCTTTAACCTTTAGCATTTTAACGCATCTTGGTGTGGGCCTCTTTGGGTTGCTATTTTTTGGGACTCTCTAAGCATCCTGGACTAATATGTCTATTTCTTTCACCAGGTAGGGGAAGTTTTCTGTTATTATTCTTCAGATAGATTTCCAATAGCTATCTCTCTCTTTTCTCCCACTGGCACTCCCATAATGTGAATGTTTATACACTTCAAGTTGTCACAGAGTCTCCTTACACTATCTTCATATTTTTTTATATCCTTTTTTTCTTTTTGCTCTTCTGCTTGGGTGTTTTCTGCTTCCTCATATTCCAAATCATTGATTTGATCCTCAGAATCCTCTACTCTACTATTGAATCTTATAAATTATTCTTTATTTCAGTTAGTGTATGCTTAATTTATGGCTGGTCCTTTTTCATGTCTTTGAAATTCTCACTAAGATGCTTGAAAGGCTCACAAAGTCCCTTGATGCTGTCATAGATCCCTTGAAGTTCTCATTAAGATCCTTTAACAACCTTATTACCATTGGTTTGAACTCTGTATCCAATAGCATGCTTGATTTCATTTCACTTAGAGATTTCTTCTGATCTTTCATTTGTGACATGTTTCTTTGCCTTTGCATTTTGACCACTTCCCTGTTTGTTTCTATATATTAGGTAGAGCTGCTATGTCTCCTGAAATTGGCAGAGTGGCCTTGTATAGTAGGTGTCCTGTAGGGCCCAATGGCTCAGCCTCTCCAGTCACCTGAACTGGGCACTCTAGGTGTGCCCCTATAAGGGCTGTGTGCACAGTTTTGTTATAGTTAAGCTTTGGTTATTGTTGGCGTCACTGGGAGGAGTTGACGTCCAGGAAAATTGCCCCTATGGATTAGATGCAACTACAGTGGAAGGGCTGCTGTAGAGGAGAAACCACTATGGAGCAAAACTTACTTCAGTGCAGCTGTCATACTATCTGAGTCTGCCCCTGAAGTGTGTAATTTGTGGATGTGTAGAGTTGTAATCTGGTATGGTGTGAAGCTATCCATAGGTGCACTGGCTCTGAGGCCCCCTGGGAGGGGCAATGTCAGCCATTGCCTGGGGCCCCACCCTGCATGAACTACAGAGCTATATGCAGATGACTGCTACCTAAATTAGGCTTTGAAGTGCCCAGGTGAGGCCAAACTGTGAAGCAAGGCAGGCTGGTGGTATTACCGGATCTTGGGCCTCTTATTGATAGAAATGGGGTATGCTGATGCCAACTGCTGCTTGTTTGAGAGATTTTAGGGAAGTCTAAAGCCTAAGCCAGGACAGGACATTCATATGGAAAAGCCACTGCAAAAGCTTTAGGTGGGGCTGCAAATTCAATGGTGCAGGTTTTCAGGAAATCACCAGGGAGAAGTTAACAGTGTGAGTCATGTTGATGGAAACTCAGATATGGTTGCCAGTCAGCTAAGTGGTGGGGGAAGATCCAGCATAGGAAAAATGAGCCTTGCAAGCCATCCCCAAGTTCTTGCCCTGGTGCCAGACAATCCAGATCCTCTCTGTATGCCCCTGGCTTCCCCAATGCTATTGCCCAGAGCTGGAGATCAGAGGAAGCAGGAATGTGTAAGTTCTTGCACCAGCCATTTAAGAGGAACTGCCTGGTGCTCCAGCAGACTTTGAATCACTCAGCCACAGTCCCCACTGTTTGTTACATTCTAAAGTTATGGACACTTCTCTTTCCAGCAGTGGAACCCTGGGCCGGGTGTGTAGTGTGGAGCTGGGACACCTTGCTCCTCACAGGAAGCCTCTGCATTGGAGATGTCCCTCAGAATTAAAAAAAAAACAACACATACCTAAGGAGAAAATAAACAAATGGGACAATATCAAAATAAAAAGCTTCTGCATAGCAACATAAACCATCAACAACACAAAAAGGGAACCCACTGCATGGGAGAACAAATTTGGCAATGATATATCTGATAAAGGGTTCATATCCAAAATATATAACGAACTCACACAACTTAACAACAAAAAGACAAACAATGCAATTAAAAATTGGGCAAAGGATTTCACAAAACTCCAACAACCATTCTTGATCAAAACTCTCAGCAAGGTGATAATAGAAGAATCATACCTCAACATAATAAAAGCTATATATGACAAACCCACAGCCAACATCATACTCAATGGGCAAAAACTAAAACATTTCCCCTAAGAACAGGAACAAGACAGGGTTGCACACTCCCACCACTCCAGTTCGACATAGTACTGGAAGTACTAGCCATTGCAATCAGACAAGAAGAAGAAATAAAAGGCATCCAAATTGGAAAAGAAGAAGTAAAACTGTCCTTATTCGCAGATGGCATGATGCTGTACATAGAAAGTCCTAAAGACTCCATCAGAAAATTATTAGACTTAATAAATGAATTCGGCAAAGTAGCAGTATACAAAATTAATGCCAAGAAATCTATGGCATTTATATACACCAATAGTGAACTTACAGAAAGAGAGACTAAAAAAAGCAATATCATTTAACATTGCACCAAAAAAATTAAGATACCTAGGAATAAACTTAACTAAGGAGGTAAAAGACCTATACGTGGAAAACTACAGGACACTGAAAAAAGAGATAGAGGAAGACATAAACAGATGGAAGAACATACCGTGTTCATGGATTGGTAGAATCAAAATCATTAAAATGTTCATAGTACCCAAAGCAATCTATAGATTCAATGCACTCCCCATTAAAATACCAATGACATATTTCACAAACCTAGAACAAACTCTCCAAAAATTCATCCAGAATAAAAAAAGACCCTGAATATCTGAAGCAATCCTGAGTAAAAAGAACAAAGTAGGTGAGATCTCAATACCAGATACCAAGCTATATTACAAAGCTATTGTTCTCAAAACAGCCTGGTACTGGCACAAGAACAGACATTTTAGATCAATGGAATAGTATAGAGAACCCAGAAATCGACCCAAACCACTATGCTCAATTTATATTTGACAAAGGAGTCAAGAACATACAATGGAGTCAAAATAGGCTCTTCAATAAATGGTCTTGGGAAAATTGGACACATACATGCAAAAAAAAATGAAACTAGACCACCAAATTATACCATACACAAAAACAAACTCAAAATGGCTAAAGGACTTAAACATAAAATGAGAAACCATAAAAATATTAGAGGAATCCACAGGCAGCAAAATCTCAGACATATGTCAAAGCAATATCTTCATTGACACAGCTCCTAGGGCAATGGAAACTAAAGAGAAAATAAACAAATGGGACTACATCAAAATAAAAAGCTTCTGCACAGCAAAAGAAACCATCAACAAAACAACAACAAAGCCCACTGCATGGGAGAACATATTTGCCAATGTCATCACTGATAAGGGTTTAATCTCCAACATTTACAGGGAACTCATACAACTTAATAAAAGGAAGATAAACAACCCAATCAAAAAATGAGAAACAGACCTAAATAGATACTTTTCGAAGGAGGACATAAGGAAGGCCAACAGTAAGGTGACCAGATTTTAACATTGGTAAAGCGGGACACCATTGACGGGGGGGGGGGGGGGGGGGGGGGGGGGGGGGTTCTTGATTAAAAATTTGGTCTATATGGAGCAACAAAAATTTTCATACAATGCAAAAATAGTATTGTAATATATTTTTTTTTAAATTTCAACATAAGTACAATTTACAAATATAATAAATAAAAAATTATGTATAGTATTATTTTATTCTTTGGCATATTTCTCATTTGAGTGAATTTTTTTTAGTAGATTGCTGTCGTTGTTTAAAAGGTCATGAATTTGCCGTAACGTAAGTCGTAAGTGTCACTTTCAAGGCCAGCAATAGACTTTTTGCCGCCACTATAAAATATAAATAATATGAGTACTGTCTGCTAAATTCAAGAAAATTTATGTATTTATAAAATAAATAAATAAATTACTTACCTAAATTATCTGAATAGCTGATTTGTAATGGCATCACTTGTTTAACTAGCTTACTAGCACGCAGTACTATGTGTATCGTCTGAGAGACAGTTACAAAATGTTTTCGTCGTTGCCAATCCCAAAAAATGCCATTGTTCATTAAGTTCAAACAATGGTGGTCGAATTCTAACAACTGATCAACAATGCAAACTTTGATAAGCAGTTCTCGATAATCAGTTCTCAACAATTATTTGTTATTATTAAAGTTTAACATTATAAAATTAACAAAAATAATATAAAACTCATATCCTGGCTAAATAGCCACATGGCCACCGAAAACCGTATATTCCCTTCCCGTTCTCCCGCCGTTCCCTAGCTTGTCGTGCATTCTTTCCAAAAATCGGGACTTTTTTAAAACACCGCGGGATGCGTGACAAAATTGTTAAAAATCGGGACTGTCCCGCCAAAAGCAGGACGTCTGGTCACCTTAGCCAAGAGACATATGAAAACATGCTCAAAGTCAGTAATCATCCGAGAAATGCAAATCAAAACGACAATGTGGTACGATCTCACACATGTCAGAATGGCTATCATCAACAAATCAACAAATGACAAGTGCTGGTGAGGATGTGGAGAAAAAGGAACCCTCGTGCACTGCTGGTGGGAATGCAGACTGGTGCAGCCACTATGGAGAACAGTATGGAGTTTCCTCAAAAAATTAAAAATGGAACTCCCATTTGACCCAGTGATCCCACTTCTAGGAATATATCCCAAGAAACTAGAAATGCCAATCAGAAGGATATATGCACTCCTATGTTCACAGCAGCACAATTTACAATAGCTAAGATTTGGAAACAGCCTGAATGCCCATCAGCAGATGAGTGGATTAAAAAACTGTGGTACATCTATACAATGGAATAGTACACTGCAGTAAAAAAGAAGGAATTCTTACCATTTGCAACAGCATGGATGGACTTGGAGAGTATTATGCTGAGCGAATTAAGTCAGAGAAAGATAAATATCACATGATCTCACTCATTTATGGAATATAATGAACAACATAAAGGGATGAACAAAAATAGATCCAGAGACAGAGAAGCATTGATCAGAATGTCAAACCTCAAAGGGAAGGTAGAGGAGGGTGGGGGAAAGGGGGAGAGATCAACCAAAGGACTTGTATGCATGCATATAAGCCTAACAATGGACACAGGCAACAGGGGGGTGAGGGCATGAGTGGGGGGGTAGGGGGACAATGGCGGTATAAGGACACATATGTAATACCTTAATCAATAAAAAAAAAAGAAGTTGGGCAAAGGAGCTAAATAGATACTTCCCCAAAGTAGACATATAGATGGCCAGGAAACATGAAAAAAATGGTCAAAGTCACTGATCATCAGAGAGATGCAAATTAAAATGACAATGAAGTATCACCTGCCAGAATGGCTACCATCAACAAATGACAAGTGCTGGCGAGGATGTAGAGAAAAGAGAACCCTAGTACACTGCTGGTGGGAATGCAGACTGGTGCAGCCATTATACAAAACAGTATGGAATTTCCTCAAAAAATTAAATACAGAACTGCCATTTGACCCAGTGATCCCACTTGTAAAAATATATCCTAAGAGACCCCAAACTCCAATCAGAAAGAATATATGCACCCCTATGTTCATAGTGGCACAATTTACAATAGCTAAGATCTAGAAACAGCCCAAGTGCCCATCAGTAACTGAGTGGATAAAAATGTTGTGGTACATATACACCATGGAAAACTATGCAGCAGTAAAAAAGAATGATCTCTTACTCTTTGAGATAGCATGGAGGGACCTGCACAGAATCATGCTAAGTGAAAATAAGTAAGTCAGAGAAAGACAAGTATCCACATAATCTCACTCATATGTGGAATCTAATGAACAAAATAAAGTGATGATAAAAATAGACCCAGAGACATAGAAACATAGAACAGACTGCAGAATCTCAGAGGGAAGGTGGGGGAAGTTGGGTGGGTGGGAAGAAATCAATCAAAGAACTTGTATACATATATGCATAACCCATGGACACACACGGTAAGGTGATGAAGCCTTAGGGTGGAAGGCAGGGATGGGCTAGAAGGGGTCAATGGGGGAAAGAAGGGGATATATGTAATATTTTCAACAATAAAGATTTAACTTTTTTTAAATGCCACACATGGGTATCTGACTAGCTTGGTCTGTGCCACCATCCCTCCTACCAGTATTCATATGCTTTCTTCCTTACTTCTTTCATTGTAGGACTTCCATTGAGCCAGATTTCAGGCAGTTCTGAATGAAATTTGTTCTTTATTTTACTTGTAATTTGATGTGGTTATGGGAGGCAGTGAGTGCCAGCATTTGCTTATGCTAACATCTTAGTTCTCCTATATTAAGTCTTCTGACACAGAAGATGGGATATCCTTATATTGATTATCTGGCCAATGGTGGCCTCATCAAGAGTTGGGAAGTGTTCCCTTTTCTGATTTTTTAAAAGAATTTGAGATGGATGGTGTTAATTCTTTAAATATTTGGTATAATTCACCAGTAAAATCATCCACATCTGTTCATTTTTGTGGGAAATTTTTTAAATTACAAATTCAGTGTCTTTATTTTTTTTATAGGTCCATTCACATTTACTATTCCATGAGTTTTAGTAGTTTATATCTTTCTAAAAATGTGCTGATTTCATCCAGGTTATCTTATTTGTTGGCATAGAATTATTTATTCTATTTCCTTATCATGAGTTTTGTCTCTGTAAGGTCAGTAGTAATGACCTATGTTTCATTCCTGATTTTAGTAATTTGATTATGCTCTCAGTCAGTCTAGCTAAGGGTTTCTCAATTATGTTTAAACTAGAGGCCCGATGCACAAAATTCATGCACTGGGGGGGGGGGGGTGTCCCTCAGCCCAGCCTGTACCCTCTCCAATCTGGGAACCCTTGGGAGATGTCCAACTGCCAGTTTAGGCCCGATCCCCGGCAGTTGGACATCCCTCTCACAATCCAGGACTGCTGGCTCCCAATCGCTTGCCTGCCTGCCAACCTGATCACCCCCTAACCACTCCCCTGCCAGCCTGATCAACACCTAACTGCTTCCCTGCCGGCCCAATCACCCCCAACTGCCCTCACCTGCTGGCCTGGTAACCCACAACTGCCCTCCCCTGCCAGCCTGGTTGCCCCTAACTGCCCTCCCCTGTAGGCCTGGTCGCCCCTAACTGCCCTTCCCCTGCTAGCCTGTTTGCCAAAAACTGCCCTCCCCTGCAGGCCTGGTCGCCCCCAACTGCACTCCCCTGCAGGCCTGGTCCTCACAACTGTCTCCCCCTGCAGGCCTTGTTGCCCCTAACTGCCCTACCCTGCAGGCCTGGTTGCCCCCAACTGCCCTCCCCTACCAGCCATCTTGTGGCAGCCATCTTTGACCACATGGGTGCGGACATTTTGTGCGATGGCGTGAGGGTCAATTTCCATATTACCTCTTTATTATATAGGACTAGAGGCCAGGTGCATGAAATTCATGCATGGAGGGTGGTTCCTCAGCCAGGCCTACACCCTCTCCAATATGGAACCCCTCGGGGGTTGTCCGACTGCCGGTTTAGGCCCGATCCCTCTCGCAATCTGGGACGACTGGCTCCTAACCACTCCCCTGCCTGCCTTCTCGATCACCCCTAACCCTTCTGCCTGCCTGCCTGATCGTCCCTAACCCCTCTGCCTGCTGGCCTGATTGCCCCTACCTTGTCCCCTGCCAGCCTGATTGCCCCTACCTTGCCCCCCTGCTGGCCTGATCGCCCCTACCTTGACCACTGCCTGCCTGATTGCCCCTAACCTCTCTGCCTGCCTGCCTGATCACCCCTAACTGCCCTCCCATGCCAACCTGATCTCGCCCCTAACTGCCCTCCCTTGCTGGCCTGATCGCCCCCAACTGCCCTCCCGTGCTGGCCTGAACTCGCCCCCAACTGCCCTCCCCTGCCAGCCTGATCACCCCTAACTGCCTCTGCCTTGGCCCCCACCACCATAGCTTTGCCCCGAAGGAAGTCAGACGTCTGGAAGATGGCTGGTCAACCCAGTCTAATTAGCATATTACCCTTTTTTTAGTATAGACTAGAGGCCCAGTGCACGAAATTCATGCACGGGTAGTGTTCCTAGGTCTGATGGGCGATCAGGGCTGATCTGTGGGGTGATCAGTGGGGCAATCAGGGGGCCCCCGCTGGCACCCGCCTTGGTGGGCCTGGTGTCGCCCACTCGCCAGTCCCGCCACCTGCAGCCGCCACCAGCCGGCCCTGCCCCCTGCTCGCCAGCCAGCCCCACCCCCCTCTGCCAGTTACCTCCCTCTGTGGGGCAATCAGGGGCCCCCACTGGCACCCACCTTGTCTGGCCTGGGGCCTGCGGGATAGGGGCAACTCCTGTGTTGAGTGTCTGCCCCCTGGTGGTCAGTGCGCATCATAGTGACCAGTCATTCCACCAGTAGTTCCACCATTTGGTCGATTTGCATATTAGGCTTTTATTATATAGGACTAGTGGCCCAGTGCATGGATTCATGCACATTGAAAGGAAATTAATTAGAAGAAATATTTTAATATCGCTATTTGCCATTTCTCTATAATAGAAGTGTCAACGAAATTCACAAATGACAATGAGAGATCATAACATACTTGTGCGATTGGCACCAGTGAGAGCTTTATATGTATCGCACATGTGCAAGTCAACTTAGACTTTTATAGATATAGAATAAACTTGCTTAATTAGCTTTCTGATGTAGCTAAACGTTTGACAGCTCAGTGAAGCACTTCTCTTTCATGTAATTGTCAGCAACAGAGCAGTAAATATTAAAACGAAGCAGATTATTATTGTAGATTGTGCAGGGAGAACAAAGGGTAAAATATTTAACTGCAGCAGTATCTGACTATATTCTGTGCAGTGAGAAACCCTGAAGTCATTTTCAAGTTCCACCATTTCTTACTTCTTTTCAGTCAGGTCAGGTTTCTAAAATTTATAAATCACCGTTTTATGGCTAATGAAAATAGGATTCTATGGAGTCTCCTACCTACCTACTCAAAGACTTCTGTGAGGATCAAATGAGATGAGGCATGGGAAAACGCTTCACAGATACTTGGTAAAGTGTAAAATGTATGCACCTGGCTATAAAGAAAGTCATGTTCCTGGGCTGAAGAAACTCCAAGGAGGCTAGTTGCTAGGGAGAGGAAGCTGAGCATTGCTATGTGACATCATTACCCGGTTCCCACAGCAACCGTTTCTGGGCAGGGCTGGGCTCTGGGCTACATTTTGCGCCATGGGGTCTTGGCAGCATTGGCTGTGATTTGGTGGGCTGTCACTCCAGGGTGATGGCGGGGCCTGTGTCCCACTTGAGGGAAGCTGAGAGTTGCTTTGTCATTGCCAGGTCCAAGGTGTTGTTTCCTTTTAAATGGCCAGTGTGTGTCACGGCAGCTCCTGCATTGAGCGTCTGTCCCCTGGTGTTCAGTGCACAACATAGCAACTGGTTGGGCGGACAATTAGCATATTAGCCTTTTATATATATAGATTAACAACAAATAAATGTTTGGCTTTGTTAAGACACTGACATTGTTTCTCAATTACTGACATTGTTTCTCTATTCTCTATTTCATTAATTTCCTCTCTAACTTTCTGTTTGTGTTGGATTTGAATTGCTCTTATTTTTCAAGTAACTTAAAGTGGATATTGTTTTTCTATACTCCATTTAAGTAATTTCCTCTCTAACTTTTTTTTCATTCTGTTTGTGTTGGATTTGAATTGCTCTTATTTTTCCAGTGTCTTAAAGTGGAAGGGTTATGTTATTGATTTGAGATATTTCTTCCTTCTTAATATAGGATTTTAAGGCATAAATTCCCCACCAATCACTGTGTGTGTGTTTTTAGCTGCATCCCATGCTGTGGTCTTGTCTTCATTCATTGCAAAGTATTTTCCAATTCCCCTGTGATCCCCTCTTTAAATATGTTGGTTATTTAATAGCAAAGTGTTTAATCTCTACATACTTATATATTTTACAAATTTCTGTTATTGATTTCTAATTTCATTTCATTGTATACAACAAATATAATTTCAATTCTTTCAATTTATTGAGGCTTGTTGTCTGGCTTATCCTATGATCTCTTTGGGAGAAAATTCCATGTTCACATGAAAAGAATATACTCTACTCCTCTTGGATGAAGTGTTCTAAAAATGTTTGTTACGTTGATTTATTGTGTTGTTCAAGTCTTCTGTATCCTTGTTGATGTTCTGTACAGTTGTTCTATCCATTAATGAAATTAATGAATTATTGAACTCTCCAACTATTATTGTTGAATAGTCTAATTCTGCTTCATGTATTTTGAAGTTCTATTTTTTGGTGAATGTCATATATAATAAAGAGCTAATATGCTAATTAGACTGGATGGTTTAACAACCTTCTGGAACGACCAGTGGGTAGGGGGTGGGGTCACAGGGCCGCAAGGCAGCTGAGGCCGCGAGGCAACCACGCCTGTAAAGGCCAAGGCAGCCGGGGTTGCAAAGGCCTACTCTTGCACGAATTTCGTTCATCGGGCCTCTAGTATATCTATAATTGTTCTACCTACTTGAATTACTGACTCTTATCATAATAAAATGTCCTTCTTGTTTCTAGTAACTATTTTTTCTTTAAAGTCCATGTTTGTCTGCTCCAGTTTTATTTTATACTATTTGCATGTTATATCTCATTCTGTCAACATGTGAATTCTAGCTATTCTTTAATGTTTCTTTTCCACTTTAAGAACTTCCTTTGCTATTCATCAGGGCAGATTTGTTAATGGTTAATTCTTTAATTTTTTTGTTTACCACAAAATGTCTTAATTTCTCAGTTTTTAATAGATAGTTTTGTTAGATATAGAATATGAGGTTGATAGACTTTTTCTTTGTAATTTTTTATTGAAGTATAGTTGGGTTTACCATATTATATTCATTATATTGGTTTCAGGTGTACAATACAGTGATTCAACATTTTTATTGACAACGTGATCACTCCACTAATTCTAGTAATCATCTGTGATGGGGAATATAGTAAATAACACTGTGATAAGTTTGCACAGGGACTTATCACAGATGATGGACTTTTTTTGAGTACTTTGAACATGTCACCCCACTGCTTTCTGGCCTTTATGATTCTAAAGAGAAATCATCTGTTAATTTTTTTGACAATTTCTTGTACAGCATGTCATTTTTATCTTATTTTTTCAAGATTCTCCCTATTTTGCTGTCTTTTGACAGTTTCATTACAATATGTTTAAGCATGTATCTCCTTGAGTTTGTCTTCCTTTAAGTTTGTTGAATTTGTGGGAAGAGCAGATTAAAATTCTTAACCAAATTTGTCTAGTTTTGGGCCACTGTTTTTCCAAATATTATTTCTACCCTTTCTCTCCTCTTCATCTAGGATTCTCATTGTAACTGTTATACTTGATGATATCCATGGTCTCTGAAGATTTTTTCATTTTTTCTTAATAATTTTTCTCAAATTGAATAAACTCATCTGTATTTAAGTTACTCTGATTCTATATTCTCCCAGTATAAATCTGATGTTAATATTTCTACCCTTTCTCTCCTCTTCATCTAGGATTCTCATGTAACTGTTATACTTGATGAAATCCATGGTCTCTGAAGATTTTTTCATTTTTTCTTAATAATTTTTCTCAAATTGAATAAACTCATCTGTATTTAAGTTACTCTGATTCTATATTCTCCCAGTATAAATCTGATGTTAATACCCTATAGTGACTTTTTCACTTCAATTATTGTACTTTCAAACTACATAATTCTTAAGTTGTTCTTTTGAGGAGGCTAAAAGGGCTAATTCCAATGTAACCCTGATATTTGGGGCTAGTGATCTGAATTCAAGCCAGTAAGCTCAGTGTACATTCCTGATAACCTATAATTAAGTCACTACCTCTTTCCCAGATACTGGTCTTGCAGAACTGGTTACAGAGGCCATGGGACTGTGGACAGTACACTGCCCAGAGGGAGGGCTATTAACTCTGACGCCAGGCCAGACCACCAGATATGGCCTGGAGACCCCCAACACCTGGGGGCCTTCTTGCAAGGCCTGAGAAAAGGACCGGAAGCATAATCCATGCTTGTGGGACAAAGATCACAGGGAGGGAGGAATAAGGGAGGGACCCATGCATGTTCCTTCACTCATATTTGGAAGGCTGTTCCTGAGTCGGCTGGCGTTATTAAACAATGTCCCTCCAACTTCCTCAGAAGCGTCCTTGGTCTTCTGCAACACTTTTATATTAATTAAATAAATGGAAATTTTATTTTTCTATAAATTATGTAAATATATAATATTTACAGTAGTTAATTGAAATTCTCTTTTTGGAAGTCCAATGCCTTGGCTTCAAGGAGACAATTTCTATTTATTATTGGTTTCTTTTTGTCCTTCCTTATGGGCCATTTTTTATTTGTTTGCAGATATAATTTTTTTGTTAAAAAGTGAACATTTTAAATAATGCAATGTGACAACTTTGGAAATAAGAACCCCATTCCTTTCCTTTAGTTTATTGTTCTTGTTGTTGCTCTTTGTTTAGTGATTTCATGGACAAATTTTATAAAGTCTGTATTTTTGTCATGTTAATCCACTGATGTCTCTGGTCAGTTAGCTTAGTGGTCAGCTAAGTCTCCCAACCTTTGTTGAAAGGCTCTGCTTATGTGTTGGTATATACCTTCAACACTCAGCCAAGTGGTTTATAACTCTATTTTAGTCTTCAGTTCCTGCTTGCATCTTTGAGGTCAGCCACAAGTGAGAGATTAAAGTTTCCTCAAGTCTATTCTTGACAGATGAAAATCTTGGACATGAGTGAAGCCCACACCTGTGCATGACTTTCTAGAGATTTAGGACTAAGTTGAAGCTTTTCAAAGCTCTTTATGGACAACCCATTCTCAATTTTTCCTGTTAGGTTTATTGTTCAGCTTCTTGTTTGTTGCTATTCTTTTTGCTGCCTAAGGCAGCTGAAATGCTAAACAATTACCACTAATTGTTGTTTAAAAATTCCCTAAGGAAAAATCCACTTGCAGTAAGTCAGATATTAGTCAATTCATATGAGAAAGTCCTATAAGTAATATTTTTCAGCTTTAGAGGAGTTTCAAACCCATTGTACCCTCTCCAATGATGATTTTTAGAGCGTCCCTGATTGTGTACCTGTTAGTTTCCAAGGCTACTATGGAGCTGTAGAAAAAGAGGATGGAAACAGGGTAAGTTAAAACACCACAAAAATCACTGTTATTCCAATTATTCAGTCCTTTTCCTTGAATAAACATACCTTATATTGTTAAAAATTTTGGTTAATTTCCAGTGTTTTTATTGCTTCTATTAAAGAACAGCTTTTCAGAGGTTATTTCCTAACCATTCTCACTCAGGTAACTGGGTCAGAGATTGTTGTTGTTGCTAATCCTCACCAGAAGATTTTTTTTTCCATTGATTTTTAGAAAGAGTGGAAAAGAGGGGAAGAGACAGAGTGAAACATCAATGTGAGAGAGACACATGGATTGTTTGTCTCCTGCACATGATGCAACCAGGGCCAGGGATCCAGCCTGTAATACAGATACATTCCGTTGACTAGAACCAAACACATGACGCTTCAGTCAAAGGGCCAACGCTCTAACCACTGAGCTAACCAGCTAGGGCTGGGTCAGAGATTTTTTTCATACATACTTTCAATTAACAAGGGCTTCAGAATTGTTAAATCAATTTCAAATTAAGTTCCTGAGTCAGAAAATCCCACTGCTCAATGTGTGGCCTCTAAAACAGTGGTTGCCAACCTTTCGGAACTCACAGACCACTGGTTGGCGACTGCTGCTCTAAAACGTCATAAATGTTAATTTAATTGGTGATAAGAAGACTTTAAAAACCCACTGAGATACATGGCAACAGGCAAAAAGTATTAGGAAAGTCAAGATTATTTCAGAATTCTGTAAACTACTGTTTGAAAGACTTAGACTTTTACAGATCATCTATCTTAATCAACTACTTCACTTTATTCATGAAGACCAGGGTCCAGAAATAGAAACTGACATGTCCAAGGTCCACACAAATAGCTGCACAATCAGAAGGGTACTCCAATTCAATGCTATAACTGCTTTAAGATAACCATGTATCACCAGCCATTGCCAAAGAACCTATTTTATATACTCTTCTCTATCTATTTGCCCCCATATGCTATTTAGTTTCCCCAAAAGGTCTCATTCATTTTTCTTTGCTCATCTATATAGTGAGTTGGAAAATGATTCAGGGACTAATGCAGGAGGTTTGGAAAATGGTTATTTCTGGCTTACAGTAATGAAGACCTATAAGGCCTCTTGTTGCTATATTTTTAACCAAACATCATGGATCATTAAAGCACTGTCTGAGAACTAACATTGTGAATGGATCTCTAGAGTTACTGAAAAGAAACAAAACCTTTAGTAAGATCAGCCTATCCATTGGAGTGTTGTAGGAGTGAATAGCCATTAAAAAGCAGGGAGAAGGAGTTCAAAACTTTTCCTCTCTTCAGATAAGAGCAACAGTGACAGAGAAAACTGGCTAGAAAGGGAAAAAAATAGGTCTGCATAAACACCACTGCCGCTGCCGCCACCACCATCAACATTCATTGCCCTACGATCACTACAAAGCATGGCTTACAAAACTGACTACAGGGAACATTCTTTTTTAAGAATATCAGAGGAAGAATTACTCTATTCTACTTCTAAGAAAAATTGTGAGAAACCTTCACCCAAAAGACCTGCTATTCCCTCTAATGAATTTAAGCAAGAAAAGAATTAATTATGTAGTGAAGGGAGGCTTCTTGGGCTGCATTTGTCCATAAGGGATTACATGTACATACAAAGGTACTCTCTCCATCCTCAATTTTGGGATCAAAAGATACAATGAGGCGCCCACGCATATGAACAGCCAAGTGTTACCCAGCAACTAGGGGCTCTGCAACCACGCACATGAACAGCTGGCCTTACATAGCAGCCCCGGGCACCATGACCACTCCAGCAACCGCACGAGCAGTTGCAGCCTGATACCCCCAGAGGAGCAGACACCGTGCACAACCACATGATGAGCAGCCACCCCGCAACCACCCCCCCAGGATCAGCTGCTGCCCGCAACCGCCCAAGGAGCAGCTGCCCCGCAAGCAGACAATGCCCATGACCACCCAAACAGAAGCTGCCACATGTGACCACATGAAGAGCAGTCGCCCAGCGACCCCCCGAAGGAGCAGCTGCAAACCGCAACCACATGAGGAGCAGCAGGCCTGAGACCCCCCACAAGGAGCAGCTTCCACGTGACCACATGAGAAGTGGCTACACCACGACTGCCTGAGGAACAGCTGCAACCAGCAACCGCCGCCCATGACAACCTGAGGAGATGATGCTGACCTAGTCCACCTGTGGAGCAGCCACCACCCACGACCATGCAACCCACCACCAAGCCCACCAATGTTGTCAGAGGCCTCACGCAACTCTACACCTAGATCCCTTGGTGAGAGCAAAAATGGGGACACAGAAGAACAATCCCCAAAGGACAGAAAAGGCATAATTGCCAGAAAAGGAACTAAATGAAATGGAGGCATGTAATACGTCAGAAAAAGAATTCAGAATAAGGGTCATACACTTCATAAACCTGATGGATGAGAAAATCAACAACCTATGTAAGAATCAATAGGAAATAAAGAATGATATAGCGACAATAACAAACAATATGGAAGCTTTCAACAGTAGACTAGGAGAAGCAGACAACCAAATTAGCAAATTAGAAGACAGGGAAGCAAAACACAACCAACCTGAACTGCAACTGGAGAGAAAAATCAAAAGGCAGGAAGAGAGCCTGAGGGAGCTTTGTGACAACATGAAACAAAGCAACATACATATAATAGGGGTGCCAGAAAAAGGAGCATGGGTTAAAAAACCTATTTGAAGAAATAATGTCAGAAATATTCCCTGATTTGGGGAAGAAAACAGTGACACGTGCACCGAGAGTCAAAAACCAGATAAACCCCAAAAGACCCAAACCAGGACAGGACGTAATCACAATGGCAAATGTTAACAACACAGAGAGAATCTTAAAGGCTGCAAGAGAGAGACAGAAAGTTAGCTACAAGGTATCTCCCATTAGATTATCAAATGATTTCTCAAAAGAAACACTTCAGGCCAGAAAGGAATGGAAGGAAGTATACAAAGTGATGCACAGCAAGGGACTGAATCCAAGAATACTCTACCTAGCAAGGTTATCATTCAAAATTGAAGGGGAAATCGGGAGAATCACAGACAAAAAAAAAAAGGCTAATGGGGTTTATCACTACCAAGCCAGCAATGCAAGAAATGCTAAAGGGACTATTGCAAAAAGAACAAATGGGGAAGAAGGAACACAGGCACAAAAAAGTAAAAATGGCTACAAACAGGTAAATATCCTAAATGGTCCAATCACAAGACATTGAGTGGCTGAATGAATAAGAAAACATGTCCCATATATATGTTGTCTACAAGAGACCCACTTCAGAACTAGAGACTCACACAGACTGAAAGTGAAGGGAAAACAAAATATCTTTCAGGCAAATGAAAATGAAAAAAAAAAAAAAAGCTGGGGTAGCAATACTTATATCTGACAAAATATGCCTCAGAGTGAAGGCCATAACAAGAGATAAGAAAAGCCACTTCATAATAGTAAAGGGATTGATAAAATAAGAGGATATAACTCTGGTAAACATACATAAACCTCATGTAGGAGCACCCAAATACATTAAAAAAAAAAAACGGCTGGAAGACATCAAGGGAGAGGTCAACAGTAATATGCTCATACTAGGGGATTTTAATACATCACTGCCATCACTGGATAAATGCTCTAGAGTAAAAAAAAAATCATCAAAGAAACAGCAATCCTAAATGATTCACTAGATCATATGGACTTAATTGATATCTTCAGAACATTTCACCCCAGAACTAAAGAACATACATTCTTCTCAAGTGCACATAGGACATTTTCAAAGATAGACCACAGGTTAGGTCACAGACAAAGACTCTCCAAATTCAAGAAGATAGAAATAATATCAATCATCTTCTCAGATCACAATGGTATAAAATTAGAAATAAACTACAATAA
Organism: Eptesicus fuscus; assembly: GCF_027574615.1. Classification (NCBI taxonomy): domain Eukaryota; kingdom Metazoa; phylum Chordata; class Mammalia; order Chiroptera; family Vespertilionidae; genus Eptesicus; species Eptesicus fuscus. Next base: position 49,353,246 of record NC_072473.1, read on the forward strand.
AAACAATCACAAAACTTCAAACACTTGGAGGCTGAATAACATGCTATTAAACAATGATTGGGTTACCATAGAGACCAAAGAAAAAATTAAAAACATCCTGGAAATGACTGACAATGAAAACACAACAATCCAAAACCCATGGGACACAGTGAAAGCAGTCCTGAGAGGGAAGTTCATAGTATTACATGCCTACCTCTAAAAAACAAGAAAAACTGGTAATAAATTAAATAACTCCACAACATAAAGAATTAGAAAGAAAGCAACAAGAAAAGCCCAGAGTGAGCAGTAGGAAGGAAATACTAAAGATCAGAGCAGAAATAAATGAAATATTGACACAAAAAATAGATCAATGAAAACAAGCTGGTTCTTTGAAAGGATAAACAAGATAAGATGAACCTCTAGCCAGGCTCACCAAGAAGCAAAGAGAGAGGACCCAAATAAGCAAAATCAGAAATGAAAGAGGCAAAATACCAACAGACCCCACAGAAATAAAGAAGGCTATTAAAAAAATACTATGAATAACTATACTCCAACAAACTAAATAACCAAGAGGAAATGGACATATTCCTAGAAAAATACAACCTTCCAAAACTCAATCAGGAAGAATCTAAAAATCTGAATAGGCTGATAACTATGGAGGCAATCAAAAAGCTTCCAGCAAACAAAAGCCCAGGGTCAGACTGCATCACAGGGGAGTTTTACCAACGAATCAAGAAAGAACTAAAACCTATCTTTCTCAGGCTATACCAAAAAATTCAAGAGGAAGGCACACTTCCAAGCTATTTCTATAAAGCCAGTATTACCCTAATTCCAAAACTAGATAAATACACTACAAAGAAAGAAAATTACAGGCCAATATCCTTGATGAACATAGATGCTAAAATCCTCAACAAAATTCTAGCAAATCATATCCAGCATTACATTAGAAAGATCATACACCATGACCAACAGGGATTTATTCCAGGGATGCAAGGTTGGTACAATATCTGAAAATCAATAAATGTGATACATCACATAAACAAATTGAGAGACAAAAATCACATGATCATATCAATTGATGCAGAAAAGGCATTTGACAAAATCCAGAACCCTTTCCTGACAAAAACGCTCAGCAAATTGGGAATTTTATTATTATTTCGCTGTGTAGAAGCTTTTTATTTTAGTTAAACATAATAAAAGCCTTATATGACAAACCTACAGCCAACATCATACTTGATAGGCAAAAAATAAAACCATTTCCCCTAAGAACGGGAACAAGAGAGGGATGCCCATTTTTACCATTCCTGTTTGACATAGTACTAGAAGGACTAAACATAGCAAGCAGACAAGAAGAAGAAATAAAAGGCATCTAAATTGGAAAAGAAGAAGTAAAACTGCCATTATTGCAGATGACATGATATTGTATATAGAAAACTCTAAAGACTCCATAAAAAAACTACTAGAACTAATAAATGAATTTGGCAATGTAGCAGGATACAAAATTAACACCGAGAAATCTATGGCTTTTTTATACACCAATAATGAACTCACAAAAAGAGAAAATAAAAAAATCCCATTTAAAATTGCAACAAAAAAATTAAGATACCTAGGAATAAATTTAACCGGGGAGGTAAAGGACGTGTACTCAGAAAATTACTGGACACTGAAAAAAGAGATAGAGGAAGACATAAACAAATGGAAGAACATACCGTGTTCATGGATTGGTAGAATCAACATCATTAAAATATCCATACTACCCAAATCAATCTGTAGATTCAATGCAATCCCCATTAAAATACCAACTGCATATTTCAAAGACCTAGAACAAACTCTCCTAAAATTCATCTGGAATAAAAAAAAAAAAATGACCCCCAATAGCAGCAGCAATCTTGTGAAAGCACAAAGTTGGAGGGATAACAATACCAGATGTCAAGCTATACTACAAAGCCACTGTTTTCAAAACTGCCTGGTACTGGCAAAAGAACAGACATATAGACCAATGGAACAGAAAAGAGAACCCAGAGTTCAACCCAAGCCATTATGCTCAATTAATATTTGACAAAGGAGGCAAGAGCATACAATGGAGTCAAAACACTCTCTTCAATAAATGGTGTTGGGAAAGCTGGACAGGTACATGCAAAAAAAATGAAGCTAGACCACCAACTTACACCATACACAACAATAAACTCAAAACGGATAAAGGACTTAAAAGTAAGACGGGAATCCATAAAAATCCTAAGAAGCCATAGGCAGCAAAATAGCAGACATCTGGCGTAGCAATATCTTTACCGATATAGCTCCTAGGGCAATGGAAACTAAGGAGAAAATAAGCAAATGGGACTACATCAAAATAAAAAGCTTCTACACAGCGAAAGAAACCATCAACAAAACAAGAGAGCCCACTGCACGGGAGAACATATTTGCCATTGTTATCTTCTATAAGGGTTTAATCTCCAAAATTCATAAGGAACTCATACAACTTAACAAAAGGAAGATAAACAATCCAATCACAAAATAGGCAAAGGACCTAAAAAGACACTTTTCATAAGAATACATACAGAAGGCCGAAAGACATATGAAAACATGCTCAAAGTCACTAATCATCCAAGAGATGCAAATCAAAACAACAATGAATTACCATCTCACACCTGTCAGAACGGCTATCAGCAACAAAGGACAAGTGCTGGAGAGGATGAGGAGAAAAAGGAACCCTATTGCACTGCTGGTGGGGATGCAGACTAGTGCAGCCACTGTGGAAAAGAGTATGGTATTTCCTAAAAAAAATTAAAATGGAGCTCCCATTTGACCCAATAATCCCACTTCTAGGAATATATCCCAAGAAAACAGAAACACCTATGGGAAAGGATATATGCACCCCTATGTTCATAGCAGCACAATTTACAATAGCTAAGATTTGGAAACAGCCGAAGTGCCCATCAGCAGATGAGTGGATTAGAAATCTGTAGTACATCTACACAATGGAATATTACCCTGCTGTAAAGAAGAAGGAATTCTTACCATTTACAACAGTATGGATGGAACTGGAGAGCATTATGCTAAGCGAATTAAGCCAGTCAGAGAAAGATAAATATCACATGAAATTACTCATTTGTTGAATATAATGAAGAACATAAACTGAGTAATCAGAGTCATAGAAGCATCGAACAGACAGTCCAACCTATGAAGGAAGGCGGGGGGTGAGGGGATAAAAGATCAACCAAAGGACTTCTATGCATGCATCTGAGCAAAGGCAATGGACACAGACGGGGGGGTGTTGGGGTGAGGGCATGTGCTGGGGGTTTGGGGAAGCCAGGGAGAGGTCAATCGGGGGTGGGGGGTTGGGAGAAGACTTATGTCATACTTTAAACAATAAAGAATTTAAATTTTAAAAAAACTGACTACAGTACTCTTCAATAATGTCTAGCAGTCCCAGAGCATTAAAAGGAGAGCCCAGCCGAAACCCGTTTGGCTCAGTGGATAGAGTGTCAGCCTGTGGACTGAGGGGTCCCAGGTTCGATTCCGGTCAAGGGCACGTACGTTGGTTGTGGGCACATCCCCAGTAGGAGGTGTGCAGGAGGCAGCTGATCGATGATTCTCTCTCATCGATGTTTCTAACTCTCTATCCCTCTCCCTTCCTCTCTGTAAAAAATCAATAAAATATTTAAAACAAGGAGAGCCCAGCAAGAATTAACTATCACTAGAGAATTTTAAGAGAAACAATAAAATGCACAGAAAATGGAGAGAGGAAGGCAAAGTCACTATATAACATGCTTCTCAGGTTTTACATTATTTCTCATTACCATTTTATTAATGAGAAAACTGAGGTTCAGCAAAGTTAACTATTTCATAACAGTACTATATATGCACTGTTTTCCAAAAGGGCTGCAAATTTCCAATGAAGGATCATAATATGAATCAAAAGGTTTATAATTGTTTATACCCATTTAGCCTATAAATTCACTTCTGGGAAACAACACCTAAAAAATAATCCTGAATACAAGGGGAGAAACCTTTGTACCCGAAGGTATGATAATGAATAATAGAAAACAAAAAATGTCCAATGATTGGAGAATGATTAAGTACATCTACTTAATGGACTATTATTAGAGCCATTAAAAAGGAGAAGTACAGCCTAAGTGTCCATCAGTAGAGGAGTAGATAAAAAAGCTGTGGAACATTTACACAATGGAATAATATCCTATCTAAAAATAGAGTAATATGCAAATTAACCATACCTCCTCGACAAAAATGGCGGCCCCCATAGCCACAAGATGGTGGTGCCCAGTCACCTCAGCCCCGCTGCTGGAGTGTCTGGCCTGTCCGACCAACAAACAGAGGCCGGAGAGCAGGGCATAGCGGCTTCCTCAGCGCGGCAGCGGGGAAGCCGCCAGGCCCTGCAGACAGAGGCCGGAGAGCAGGGCCTGGCGGCTTCCTCAGTGGGGAAGCGGCTTTACAGAGCCCAGAGAGCAGGGCATGGAGGCTTCCTTAGAGCCTAAGCAGCAGGAACACCCCCAGGCCCAGCAGACAGAGCCCAGACAGCAGGGCTTGGGGGGTTCCTTAGTGTGTCCCTGTCGGCGGAGCCCCCAGGCCTGGCAGACAGAGCACACTGCAGGGCATTGGAGCTTCCTTTGCATGGCGCATGGCAGCATCAGGCAGAGAGTGGACAGCACGGCATGGGGGCTTCATCTCCATGGCTGCAGGGAAACCTCCAGGCCCTGCAGAGAGCAGAGAACCATGGGGAGTGGGCCTAAGCAATCAATAGGACATCCCCTGAGAGCTCCTGGATTGTAGAGGGTGCAGGTTGGGCTGAGGGACCCCCGTGCACGAATTTCATGCACCGGGCCTCTAGTTCAGGTATAAAAAGAAGGAACTCAACTTTTCCAACAGCATGGAGGGACCTAGAGATTATTATGCTAAGTGAAATAAGCCAGGCAGAGAAAGACAAATACCATATGATCTCACTTATACATGGAATCTAATGAACAAAATAAACTGATGATCAAAATAGAACCAGAGACAGACTAACAGACTGACAGAAATCAGAGAGGAGGGAGAGAGGGTGATTGAATTAAAGAAAGTGAAGGGATTAGCCAAAGAACATATATGCATAGGCCATGGACACAGACAATAGTGTGGTGATGACCAGAGGTTGGGGGGAGGCTGGGTGAAGGTGGGTAAAGGGAGGAAAATTTGTAATAGTGTCAACAATAAATTTTTTAAACGAAGTACACAAAATTTTATAAACACAGCAAAATGCCTTTGATGAAACATTAGATGAAAAAATCAGAATATAAAATATTGTACATAAAAAGTATACATTATTAATGAGGCAAGTTAGTAGGTAATTAGGAAAATTCCTTGGCAAGTGGAATAGGGAAACTGAAACAGATAGCTGAAAAACAAACTGGCTGAGCAATTTCAGCCAGACACAGAAGGCCACCAGGGTAGAAAGCTCCAGGTGCCTAGTATGGAGCAAAACTGGGAAAAAAGGACCTTGCCTCCAGGGTAACATTTCCTCTCTAGAGATAACATCTAGGCCTTGGTTGTATTTCACCTCCAGGCCCAGAAAAGCAGCAAAACCAGACTAGCAAAGAACAAGGTTGACCTCAGGAAAAGCTGCTTTGACTAATGACCTCCTGCCCTGGTGCTTACCTGGAAAGCTGATGAACATCCTATTGAGATCCTCCCCTAGGGTGTCCCCTGAAGTCTCCACCTTTAAAAGCTTTTAGGAATAATGACCCACTGTGCTCTCCCTCCTGAAAGGATGCCCTTTCTGCTCTCCCTTCTCCCTTTTCTTCCCACACAGTTGTGCATCTTCTAAACTCTAAGGCAGGGGTCCTCAAACTTTTTAAACAGGGGGCCAGTTCACTGTCCCTCAGACCGTTGGAGGGCCGGACTATAGGTTAAAAAAACTATGAACAAATTCCTATGCACACTGCACATATCTTATTTTGAAGAAAAAAATAAAATGGCAAAAACACCCACATGTTGCCCGCGGGCTGTAGTTTGAGGATGCCTGCTCTAAGGAATCCCAGGAGGCATGCAACCAGGGCAGCAATGGGTAGGGGCAGTTAATCCAGGGCTAACCCCCTGAAGCTGACTCCAAAGCCACCTTTTTTCTGACTCCCCAACAAAGCTCATTTCTTTCCTACTAGAGGCCCAGTGCACGAAATTCGTGCATGGGGGTGTGTCCCTCAGCCTAGCCTGCACCCTCTCCAATCTGGGACTGCTGGCTCCCAAATGCTCACCTGCCTGCCTTCCTGATTGCCCCTAACCACTTCTGCCTGCCAGCCTGATTAATGCCTAACTACTCCCTTGCCAGCCGGATTGCCCCTAACTGCCCACCCCTGCAGGCCTGGTCACCCCTAACTGCCCTCCCCTGAAGGCCTGGTCACCAGTAACTGCCCTCCCTTTCAGGCCTGTTCCCCCCCAACTGCCCTTCCCTGCAGGCCCGGTCGCCCCCAACTTCCCTCCTCTGCCCACCTGGTCACCCCTAACTACCCTCCCCTGCAGGCTTGATCGCCCCCAACTGCCCTCCCTTGCAGGCCTGGTCCCTCCCAACTGCCCTTCCCTGCTGGCCTGATCACCCACAACTGCCCTCCCTTGCAGGCCTAGTCCCTCCCACCTGCCTTCCCCTGCTGGCCATCTTGTGTCCACATGGGGGCAGCCATCTTTGACCATAAGGGGGCAGCCATCTTGTGTGTTGGAGTGATGGTCAATTTGCATATTACTCTTGTATTAGATAGGATAAAGGTGTGGTGCATGGGTGGGGGCCGGCTAGTTTGCCCTGAAGGGTGTCCCGGATCAGGGTGGGTGTTCCTTTGGGGTGTGGGGCGGCCTGAGTGAGGGGCCTGTGGTGGTTTGCAGGCCAGACATGCCCACCGGCGACCCAAGCGGAGGACCTGGTATCTGGGATTCATTTACCTTCTATAATTGAAACTTTGTAGCCTTGAGGAGAGGCCAGGGCAGGCCAGGGCAGGCGGGAAGCTTGGCTTCCTCCAACGCCGGGGGCAACCCAGCTCCGTGGCCGCCGCCAACTTTGTTGGGATTTATTTATCTTCTATAATTGGATCTTTGTAGCCTTGAGTGGAAGCCAGGGCCAGCAAAGGCAGGCAGGAAGCTTGGCTTCCTCCATAGCTGGGGGCAACCCAAGCATTCTGCTTGCTCCAGTTCTGTGGCCGCTGCCAATATTTGTTGGGTTAATTTGCATACTTGCTCCTGATTGGCTGGTGGGTGTGGTTTGTGGGCATAGTGAAAGTATGGTTAATTTCCATGTTTCTCTTTTATTAGATAGGATAACATTTTCAGAGAACCAAGGCAGCCCCACCCCTCTTAGGCTCTCCTGTTGCTTCCACTATCCTATGCATGTCTTTATTTCACTATCCCCAGTTTTAATAAACATACTTTCAAAAATCATCTGGACTCATCTTATGAAATCTTTCCTGCATGAAGTCAAGAACCCACCCCTAGGCAGACCCTCTTGGGGCCAGGTCCCTTTTCAGTAATATCACAACAATGTATAGAAAAGTATGCTCAGGAGAAACCAAGATGGCGGCATAGGCAAACATCTAAACTGCTGCCTCGCACAACAATTTCAAAACTAAAACTAAAAGACAAAACTGACATCATCCAAAACCACAAGAAGGCTGGCTGAGTGGAAATTCTACAACTAGAAGGAAAGAGAAAAGCACACTGAGACTCAGAGAAGCTGCAGAAGGCAGAGGTACAGAGGCGTATGCGCGGAGAGGACTGGCAACTAAGTATGCGGCTGGCATTCTCAATCGTGAGGGTGACAAAGGCTCCTGACTGCTCTGAACTCCAGTTCCGGGTGAGACTCTGGGGACCCAGACTCATTCGGGGAGAAACTGGAATGTCTGGCAGTGGGTGAAACTCGAAGGTGGCTTTCTCTCAGAGGTGCTTGCAGCAATTACTGCAGGAAACTGAGACCCAGGGGCCACTTAGGGCATCGCTGATGGGAAGCCATTGCTGTCTGCTCTGCCCTGAGACTCCACCCCATCCAAGCTGAGCACAGAGGCTTTTGCAAGTCTTGTCTCATAAGGGTGTCTCCAGCACAGAAGTTCTCCCAGCGTAGACACAGCTGATCCTCACAGCCAATTGGCCTGGAGGTCAATTCCTCCCAGTGATACCAACAACAATCAAGGCTTAACTACAACAAGACTGTGCACAAAGCCCACAAAGGGGTGCACCAAGAGTGTCCACCTCAGGTAACTGGGGAGGCTGAGCCACTAGGCCCTATAGGACACCTAGCACACAAAGCCACTCTATCAACTCAGGGAAGCAGCCAAAATGCAGAGACAAAGAAACAGGTCACAAATGACAGAATGGAGGAAAGCAAACTAAAGGATAGAGAGTTCAAAACCACGGTTATAAGGTTTTTCAAGAATTTTCTAGAAAAGGCCAATAAATTTAGCGAGACACTCGAGGATATGAAAAAGGACCAACTAGAAATTAAGCATACACTGACTGAAATAAAAAATAATACACAGAGATCCAACAGCAGACTAGAGGATCGCAAGAATCAAGTCAAAGATTTGAAATACAAAGAAACAAAAAACATCCAACCGGAAAAGCAAAAAGAAAAAGAATCCAAAAATATGAAGATAGTGTAAGGAGCCTCTGGGACAACTTCAAGCATACCAACAATCCAAATTATGGGGGTGCCAGAAGAAGAGATAGAGCAAGATACTGAAAACCTATTTGAAGAAATAATGACAGAAAACTTCCCCCACCTGGTGAAAGAAATAGACATACAAGTCCAGGAAACTCAGAGAACCCCAAACAAGAGGAATCCAAAGAGGACCACAACAAGACACATCATAATTAAAATGCCAAGAGCAAAAGACAGAGAGAGAATATTAAAAACAGCAAGAGAAAAACAGTTATCTACAAGGGAGTACCCATATGATTGTCAGCTGATTCCTGAACAGAAACTATGCAGGCCAGAAGGGAGTGGCAAGAAATATACAAAGTGATGAATAGCAAGAACCTACATCCAAGATTACTCTAACCAGCAAAGCTAGCATTCAGAATTGAAGGGAGATAAAGAGCTTCACAGATAAGAAAAAGCTAAAGGAGTTCATCAGCACCAAACCAGTATTATATGAAATGCTGAAAGGTGTTCTTTAAGAGGAAGAAGAAGAAAAAGGTAAAGATAAAAATTATGAACAACAAATACATATCTATCAACAAGTGAATCTAAAAATCAAGTGAATAAAAATCTGATGAACAGAATAAACTGGTGAATATAATAGAATCAGGGGCATAGAAAGGGATTGGACTGACAATTCTCGGGGGGAAAAGGGTGTGGGGGGTGCAGGAAGAGACTGGACAAAAATCATACACCTATGGATGAGGACAGTGTGGGGGGGGAGTAAAGGCAGAGGGTGGGGTGGGAACCAGGTGGAGGGGAGCTATGGTGAGGAAAAAGAGGAACAATTGTAATAATCTGATCAATAAAGATTTATTTTAAAAAAGTATTCTCAGATTTTTTAAAAAGACTAGAAGGAAATACATCAAAACAATTTTTGTTCTTTGAGTGGAAGAGATGATTAACAATCCCACTTAAGCTACTTATTAGCTACATTATCCTGGGCAAGTTTCTTTACCTCCCTTAGCCTTAGTCTACCTCCTTAGCATTGCTCTGAAAATTAGATAATGAATGCAAAGCATTTTGCACATAGTACGTGCTCAGCAAATTACAGCTATTTATATTCTTTTTCTCTATTTCCCATATTTTATAATGTATATTTACATTATCCTATGTAATAAATGCCTAATATGCAAATTGTCCCCTCGACTGGGAGTTCGCCTGAGAGTTCACCAGCTCACTCTGACGTGGGCTGACCACCAGGGGGTGGCGCAGAACAGGGCGGGCACTGGCAATGTGGTGCTGGCAGCAGGTGGCAGTGGAGGTGCTGCTGGCCCCGATGGACCCCAATGAGAGCAGGACTGTGGAGGGATGGTGGAGCAGGTGAGCAGGCAGTGCCAGGCCAAGGCAGGTATGTGAGGAGGCCGGATCGCCCTGCCAACTACCCAGAATATGGCAACCAGTGGCGGCGGTGGCACATGCCTCACAGGTGCTGAGGGAGCCGGGAGGGGGGCCCAGCCCTGATCAATTGCCCTGCAGACAGCAACCTGTAGCCAGCAGGCCCTGATCGCCTGATCGGGGCTGAGCCCCAGGCTGGGATCGAGAACTGGGGTGGGTGGCTGCAACCAACCACCCACAGCACCCAAGTGTGGGGGCTGTGACCTCTCACAGGCTACCTGGGGGCAAAGATGACGGGGACGGAGATGCGGTGAGAATGTGGGGTGTCTGCTGAGCTTACTCTCACTCCCCCTGCCTCCCACCCCTGGGACACCAGAACTTGTGTGCCAGGGAAAGTCCTGTGCTCAGGTGCCTGGCACCCACGAGGAGCCCGCCCCACACCCATTCAGCTTCTTCCAGGTGAGCCGGAAGACAGCCGCTAGGACTGCAGGGGCCGGTCGGGCTCCCCATGGGTTCACACAGGAGCCAGTCTGTGAGGCCGGCCAGGATAGAGAACGTGGCCTGCCCAGCTTCACTGCAGTGCTGCTGGGTGGCCCAGAGACCCCAACTGTGCCCTGGCCTGCGATGTCCGGCCGAGCTCAACACATCTCCATATGGGGACTCAGGCACCATGACTCAGGTAGTGGGGGGCATGCAGGGACCCAGAGGACCAGGTGCTTCCCAGGGTCCAGAGATCAGCTAGGACCTGTCTTTCTACACCAGACGCTTATGCTTCAATTGCTGTCCAGACCTAGGGACCATACCCGTAAAGAATTTCATGCACTGGGCCTCGAGTTACATGATAATGCAAAAATACCAATAAGCTCAATTTTTATTTTTAAAAATAGAAAACTGCCTAAGACCATACAGCTAATAAATAAATATGTCTGGATCTAAACCCAGATCAAGGCAAATACAAAACCACGTACCTAACTCCTGTCATCTCCCCATCTATAATAATAAAAGCATAATATGCTAATTACACCAGACAGCTGAACGACCTTCTGGACGTCATTCTGGATGTCCTTCTGGATAAAGCCACGGTGGCAGGGGCCGAGGCAGAGGTGGTTAGGAGTGATCAGGCAGGCAAGCAGAGTGGTTAGGGGTGATTAGGCAGGCAGGCAAGTGGTTAGGGGCAATCAGGCAGGCAGGAAGAGTGGTTAGGGGTGATCAGGCAGGCAGGAAGAGGGGTTAGGGGCAATCAGGCAGGCAGGCAGGCCAGCAGTTAGGAGCCAGCCGTCCCAGATTGCAAGAGGGATGTCCAACTGCCAGTTTAGGCCCAATCCCGCAGGGGTCCCAGATTGTAAAAGGGTGCAGGCTGCACTGAGGGGCCCGCCCCCCCGTGTACAGAGTTCGTACACCAGGCCTCTAATACATATGATAAGGGGTTAATATACAAAATATATAAATTACTCATACAACTCAACAAAAGGAAGACAAATAATCCAATTAAAAATGGGCAGAAGACCTGAATAGACATTTCTCCAAAGAGGACATGCAACTGGCCAAGAGACATGAAAAAAATGCCTCTAGTAAGGAAATAATGAGCCAAGGTATTAGAATAGTTATTATCATTGATATAAGATGGTGGTAGGGGTAGAATAGAGGGGAGAGCTCAGAGTACACAATTAGCAAGTCAGTGTGACCTTTACGGTGAAGCAAGAGTGAATAGCAGACAGGCCTAAAGCCTAGGCCTACTAAAGGATGTACCAGAGAAACACATTCACTTCAATTGAACTCCCTATCCACAATCAGGAATATGTTGGGATTGTTTTGTACCACTTACTTGCCCCTGGCTGGCACCTAACCAATAGGAGAGTATAAAAACTCTACGAATATTAGAAAAGGTGATACTCATGTTTTGCATTCTCCTCATTCTGTGTGCACGACATCTTCTTCAGTCAAATGCTCCCATGGGAACTCAGAGGGCCCTGAAAACTGGTATTTTCCTTTGAAAGCCCTCTAAGTTTTGCCCTGCTTTGTGAATCCTAGACCACTGTCAGTGTTGAAATTTATCTGAGCCTGGGTTCCAGGAAAACAAGAACTGTTAAGAAATCCCCCACCCTTTTGTGTTCTAAAGGTCATATGTTTATCGACAGGTCAAAGGTTATCTTCAATAGATATATTGAAAGCAAAAGCAAGAATAGAGGGGGAACCTTGAGATTAAAAAGCATTATAAATTTTTTAAAGAAATCTATACTAATAAAAGGGTAATATGCTAATTAGACCAGGTCAACTGGACATCTTCCAGACATCCTACTTCCTTCCAGACAAAGCCACGGTGGCAGGAGCTGAGGCAGAGGTGGTTAGGGGCGATCAGGCTGGCAGGGAAGCAAGCAGTTAGGGGTGATCAGGTCATCAGGGGAGCAAGCAGTTAGGGGCGATCAGGCCAGCAGGGGAGGGCAGTTGGGGGTGATCAGGCCGGCAGGCAGAGGCAGTTAGGGATGATTAGGCAGGCAGGCAGAGGCCGTTAGGGGCAATCAGGCTGGCAAGCAGGCGAGCGGTTAGGTGCCAGAGGTCCCGGATTAAGAGAGGGATGTCCGACTGCCGGTTTAGGCCTGATCACACAGGGATCCCTGTGGAATTGGGCCTAAACCGGTAGTCAGACATCCCCTGAGGGGTCACAGATTGGAGAGGGTGCAGGCTGGGCTGAGGGACACCCCCCCACCCCAGGCATGAATTTCATGCACCAGGCCTCTAGTTTTAAATAATGGTGGACAGGGATGTACACTTGGGTGATAAAATCATAAACACAAGGAAAATATTATTATGAACATCAAGAAAGTGGCCAGCTTTGACTGGAAGAAGGCAGTTGTGACTGGCACTTGGATAGGCTTCTACAGTGGCTGACAAAGTTTTATGATGTGGGTTTTGGGGTAAATGGGTGATTAAAAAATAACCCAGTAAGCTATGCATTTATTTTTGGTGGTTTCCTACATCAGTATTCTGTTTTACAATAAAAAGTTACAAATAGACACACAAAAAAACAACCAAACTACAAAGGACTACCAGCCCTCACATTTGAGACCCATCTCCATCTTTCCTCATGACTCCCATAACCCAAGTTTCCTTTCTTTTCTTTGAAATTTTCCTTATTAATGAAGGTTTTCCCCATGGTAATAGTCTGAATAAAACCACCTCCTTAAACTGTTCAGTGTGCCGGTTTGGTACTTTTGGTTTTATCGTCTGAGTTACAGGAAGCATTGTCATATTATAAGGAATGCTAAGAGTTCCCTAGTTTAAATTTGTATGGGTAAAATATTTTACTATTCAGATTTCAGAGAGAATTGTCAATGCCCTCACTGTCCATGATGAGTTTCTATTTATCAGAGTTCTGGTGTGCTTTGTGTGATATTAGAAAGCAGTATAGTATTATCAGTTGTAGGTTATTGTTTAAATATTAAGTTTATTGCAACTTACCTCTTTAATTTGAATTAGCATCTGCAATTCAGTGGTATCAATTTCGGATATCACATCACTCACTCTATGAAATCTTTTTTTTAAATATATTTTATTGATTTTTTATAGAGAGGAAGGGAGAGGGATAGAGAGTTAGAAACATCGATGGAAGAGAAACATCTATCAGCTGCCTCCTGCACACCTCCCACTGGGGATGTGCCTGCAACCAAGGTACATGCCCTTGACCGGAATCGAACCTGGGACCCTTAAGTCCACAGGCCGACGCTCTATCCACTGAGCCAAACCTGTTAGGGCACTCTATGAAATCTTATTAACATTCAGAGTTTAGGACCAACTCAGATGATTGATTTACCTGATAGTCTTGATGTATTCTTGGTATATTCTAACTATATGGTTGGTACATTATGTCACTATTAGTAGGTATATCTGAAGAATCTTCTTTGTAAAAAATCTTTTATCCTTTTGTTGTTGTTGTTAATCCTCACCTGAGGATATTTTTTTCCCATTTATTTTTTAGAGAAAATGGAAGGAAGGGGGAGAGACAGAGAGAGAAACATCAATGTGAGAGAGACACATCCACTGGTTGCCTCCCGCACATTCCCTGACTAGGATCAGGGATCCAGCCTGCAACTAAGGTATGTGTCCTTGACTGAAATCAAACCTGAAACCCATCAGAACACAGGCCAATGCTCTAACCACTGAGAAAAGTGGCTAGGGTATGTTCTTCCATTTTTATAAATCAGATAAAATATCTATTCTTCTTTTAAAATACAAATAATTATGTTTATTAATATTTTTATTATAATACTTTTTTGGATTGGTTTTCTTTGCATGCCTCAGTAACAATCCACTTGTCAGTTTTATTATTATTCTTGCATTAAACTCTCATCATATCTTTTCTTTTTAAAAGTAATCACTAATAAGTAACCACAGCCATTTAGGTCTTTCCGTCATCTATAGATATTTTTTGTTTTAATGTATTGTATCCCTAAAAACACTTGCTATTGGCTACAAGCTGGAGTATTTTATTGTTAACAAAAATAAACTTTTGTAATGAATTTACTGGGGTGACATTGGTTAATAAAGTTATATAGATTTCAAGTGTACAATTCTATAATACATCATGTGTATATTGTATTTTGTTCGGCATCCCAAGTCAAGTCTCCTTACATCACCCAATACCCTCTTCTACCTCTCCCACCCCCATTCCCCTCTGGTAATCACGATACTATTGTGTATATATGAGTTTTGCTTTTGTTTGTTTGTTTTTTATTTTATTTTAGAAAGAGGGGAAGGGGAGGGAGAGAGAGAGAGAGAGAGAGAGAGAGAGAGAGAGAGAGAGAGAGATATCGATCGTGCCCCAAATGGGGATCAAACCCCAACCTAGGATGTGCCATGACCAGGTATCAAACCCACAATCTACAGGTGTACTGGACAAGCTCCAATACACTGAGCCACACCAGCCAAAGCTGTTTTCTTTGTTGTTGTTGTTTTGCTTTTTGCTTAATCCCTTCAAACTTTTTCACCCAGCCCTGAAAACCCCCTCCCCTCTGACAGCTGTCAATCTGTTTTCAAAGAGTCTTTTCTATTTTGTTTGTGAATTTTGTTCATTATAATCCACATGGGGTGAAATCATATGGTATTTGTTTTTCTTTGACTGGCTTATTTCATTTAGTATCTCCATGTTAACAGAAAAGGACTTCCTCAGAACCCCATGAAAAAGGACTGTACCAGGTACTTATGACCATACAAATAATCAACTGAGTGAGACTACTAACGCAAGGTAAAATGGAACAAGAATTAATTACTTAGGATTGAATGAACTGATGAAGGATGATTGATGGTTTTGTTTGGAATATTACCAATGTAATAATATTATATATATATATGAGATTCTTTATTTTGTATTTTATATTTTATTACATTATTTTTATTAATTATTATCTAAAGTTTTACATATGTCTACTTTTTCCCAAATTGACCCCCGCCCAGGCATTACCACCCCAGGAAAGCCACCACAGCCCCAGTGTCTATGTCCATTGGTTATGCTAATATGCATGCATACAAGTCCTTTAGTTTGCTCTCTAACCCCCCCTCCCCTACCATTTGTCTCCAGATCGATCTCTTCATGTTCATCAAATTATGTTGATAATTATATCCCACAAATGAATGAGATCATGTGATATTTATCATTCTCCGACTGGCTTATTTCACTTAGCATAATGCTCTCCAGTTCATCCATGTTATTGCAAATGGTAAAAGTTCCTTCTTTTTATAGTGGCATAGTATTCCATTGTGTAGACGTACCAGAGTTTTTAACTCTATTAATCTGTTGATGAGCACTTAGACTGTTTCCAAATCTTAGCTATGGTAAATTGTGCTGCCAAGAACATAGGGGTGCATATATCCATTCTGATTGGTGTTTCTGGTTTCTTGGGATATATTCCTATAAGTGGGATTACTGGGTCAAATGTGAGTTCCATTTTTAACTTTTTGACAAAACTCCATACTGTCTTCCACAGTGGCTGCATCAGTCTGCATTCCCACCAGCAGTGCAGAAGGGTTCCTTTTTCTCCACATCCTCACCAGAACTTGTCGTTTGTTGATTTCTTCATGATAGCCATTGTGAGAGGTGTGAGATGGTATCTCATTGTTGTTTTGATTTGCATCTCTCAGATGATTAGTGACTTTGAGCATGTTTTCATATGTCTCTGGGCCTTCTGTATATCTTCTTTCAAAAAGTGTCTATTTAGATCCTTTGACCATTTTTTGATTAGATCATTTACCTTTAATTGTTAAGTTGTATGAGTTCTCTGTAAATTTTGCATATTAAACCCTTATCTGAAATGTCATTGGCAAATATGTTCTCCCATGCAGTGGGCATTCTTGTTTTGTTGATGGTATTTTTTGTGTGTGTGTGGGTTTTTTTTTTGCTGTGCAGAAGATTTTTATTTTGATGTACTCCCAATTATTTATTTTCTCCTTAGTCTCCACTGCCATAGGAGCTGTGTCTGTAAAGATATTGCTACGACATATGTCTGCTAATTTGCTGCCTATGGAGTCTTGTAGGATTTTTATCGTTTCCTTTCTTACATTCAAGCCCTTTAGCCATTTTGAGTTTGGTTTTGTGTATGGTGTAAATTGGTGATTTACTTTCATTTTTTTTAATGTATCTGTCCAAATTTCCCAGCACCCTTTATTAAAGAGAATGTTTTGACCCCATTGTATGTTCTTGCCTCCTTTGTCAAATACTAATTGAGCATAACGGCTTAGGTCGATTCTGGGTTCTCTGTTCTGTTCCATTGATTGATATGTCTGTTCTTGTGCCAGTATCAGGCAGTTTTGAGAACTGTGGCTTGGTAAATATAGTTTGATATCTGGTAATGTGATCCCTCCACCTTTTTCGTCTTGCTCAGGAATGCTGTGGCTATTTGGGGTCTTTTTTTATTCCAGATGAATTTTTGGAGATTTTGTTCTAGATCTTTGAAATATGCCATTGATATTTTAATGGGGATTGCATTGAATCTATAGATTGCTTTGGGTAGTAAGGACATTTTAATGAGGTTGATTCTACCAATCTATGGACATGCTATGCTTTTCCATTTGTTTATGTATTCCTCTACCCCTTTTTTCAATGTCCTGAAGTTTTCCAAGTACAGGTCTTTTACGTCCTTAGTTAAGTTTATTCCTAGGTATCTTAATCTTTTTGGTGCAATGGTAAATGGGGTTGTTTTTTTCGTTTCTCTTTCTGTGAGTTCATTATCCTATGTAATAAAAGGCTAATATGCTAATGGACCGAACGGTGGAATGACCGGTTGCTAGGATGTGCAATGACAACCAGGGGTAGACGCTTAATGCAGGAGCTTCCCCATGCATTCACACAGGGGGAACGCCGCTCAGCCAGAAGCTGGGCTTGCTAGCGGGCTCACTACTGGCAAGTGGGACCCTCTCCTGCCTCTGTGGCAGTGCTAAGGGGATGTCCATAGGGAGCAGGCCTAAGCCAGCAGGCGGACATCCCCCGAGGGGTCCCAAACGAGAGGAGGCAAGGCAGGCTGAGCGGACCGCCACCCCGCCCCAGTGCAAAAATGTCGTGCACTGGGCCTCTAGTTGGTGTATAAAAAGGCCATAGATTTCTGGGTATTAATTTTGAATCCTGTAATATTGCCAAATTCATTTATTAGGTCTAGTAGTTTTTTGATGGAGTCTTTGGGGGTTTCTATGTATAGTAACATGTCATCTGCGAATAAGGACAGTTTTACTTCTTCATTTCCAATTTGGATACCTTTTATTTCTTCTTTTTGTCTGATCACTATGGCTAGACTTCCAGTATTATATCGAACAGGAGTGGTGAAAGTGGGCATCTCTGTCTTGTTCATGTTATTAGGGGTAATCAGTTTAGTTTTGGCCCATTGAGTATAATGTTGGCTATAGGTTTGTCATATAAGGCTTGTATTATGTTGAGGTATGATCACTGTATTCCCACTTTTCTGAGAGTTTTTTTCAAGAAAGGGTGTTGGATTTTGTCAAATGCTTTTTGTGCATCAATTGATATGATTATGTGATTTTGGTCTCTCAATTTGTGTATGTGATGTATCACATTTATAGATTTGCGGATATTGTACCATCCTTGCATCCCTGGAATAAATCCCACTTGGTCATGCAGTAGGATTTGCTAGAATCAGATTTGCTAGAATTTTGTTGAGGATTTTAGCATCTATGTTCATCAAGGATATTGGCCTGTAGTTCTCTTTTTTGGTGGTGTCTTTATCCAGTTTTGGAATTAGCTTCATAGAAAGAGTTTGGTAGTATGCCTTCCTCTTGCATTTTTTGGAAAAGTCTGAGGACAGGTTTTAGTTCTTCTTTGAATGCTTGGTAGAACTCCCCTGTAAAGCCCTCCACACCAGAGATTTTGATTGCTGGATGATTTTTGATCGCTGCTTCAATTTCTTCAGTGGTTATTGGCCTATTCAGGTTTTTAAATTCTTTGAGATTGAGTTTTTGGAGCTTGTATTTTTCTAAGAATATGTCCATTTTGTTTATGTTGTCCATTTTGTTGGAATAGAGTTATTCTTAGTATTATAACTGTTTGTATTTCTGTAGGATCTGTTGTTACTTCACCTCTTTCATTTCTGATTTTGTTTATCTGGGTCCTCTCACGTTGCTTCTTGGTGAGCCTGGCTAGAGGTTCATCAATCTTGTTTATCCTATCAACCACCTACCTCTTGGTTTTGTTGATCTTTTGTTTTGTTTTTGTGGCCTCTATGTCATTTATTTCTGCTCTGATCTTTATTATTTCCTACCTTCTGCTTATGCTGGGCGTTTCTTGTTGCCCTCTTTCTAACTCTTTCAGTTGTAGGGTTAGATAATTTATTACCATTGTTTCTTGTATTTTGAAATAGGCCTGTAGAGCTATGAACTTCCCTCTCAAGACTGCTTTCACTGTGTCCCATAGATTTTGGATTGTTGTGTTTTCACTGTCATTTTTTTGCCATGATGCTTTTTATTTCTTCTTTGATCTCTTTAGCATCCAGGTGTTTGATATTTTTTATTGTTTTTATTGTAGTTGATTTCTAGTTTTATGCCATTATGATCTGAGAAGATTCTTGATATTATTTCTATCTCCTTGAGTTTGAGGAGACTTTGCCTGTGTCCCAATATGTTGTCTGTCTTTGAATATGACCTATGTACATTTGACAAGAATGTATATTCTGTGGCTTTGGGATGAAATGTTCTGAAGATGTCAATTCCATCTGATCTAGTGAGTCATTTTAGATTGACATTTCTTTGCTCATTTTTTGTTTAGAGGATTTGTCCAGTGGTGTTAGTCGGGTATTAAAGTCCCCTACTATGACTGTATTGCTGTCAATCTCTCCCTTGATATCCTCCAGAATTTTTTTTTTTTTTTATGTATTTGGGTCCTTCTGTATTGGGTGCATTTAAGATTACCAGAGTTCTATCTGCTTGTTGAATTGCTCCCTTTAATATTATGAAGTGGCCTTCCTTATCTCTTATTATGGCCTTCACTTTGAGGTTTAATTTGTCAGATATAAGTATTGCTACCCCAGCTTTTTTTCATTTCCATTCGCCTGAAAGACTTCTTTCCATCCCTTCACCAACAGTCTTTGTGAGACCTTTTTTCTGAGGTGGTTTTCCTGTCAACAGCAGATATATGGGTCATGTTTTCTTATCCACTCAGCTACCCTTTGTCTTTTGATTGGGGCATTTAATCCATTTACATTTAAAGTTATTATTGATAGGACTTGTTTGTTGTCATTCTTATTCTTTATGCTTGTGTTCCTTCTTCCCTTCCAATTTCTCCTTTCTACAGCAGACACTTTAGCATTTCTTGCATTGCTGGTTTAGTGGTAATAAACTCCCTTAGTCCTTTTTTTGTCTGTGAAGCTCCTGATGTCACCCTGAATTTTGATTGCTGGGTACAGTATTCTTGGATTCAGACCCTTCCTTTGCATGACTTTTTATATTTAATTACATTCCCTTCTGTCCTGATGTGTTTCTGTTGAGAAATCAGTTGCTAGTCTGATGGGGTATACTTTGTAGGTAACTTTCTGTCTTTCTCTCTGGCAGCCTTTAAGATTCTTACTTTGTCATTGGTGTTTGCCAATTTAATTATAATGTGTCTTGGCGTCGGTCTTTTGGGGTTCATCTTGTTTGGGACCCTGTGACTTCTTGAACTTGTGTAAGCTTTTTTTCCCCTCTATCAGGGAAGTTTTCTGTCATTATTTCTTCAAACAGGTTTTCTATTCCTTTCTCAGTTTCCTCTCCTTCTGGCACCCCTTATATGGATGTTGTTTTGTGTTGTCCCAAAGTTCCCTTAGGCTCTCCTACTTTTTATTAGGTTTTTTTTCTAGATGCTGCTCTGCATGGATATATTTTCCTACCTTGTGTTCTAACTCACTGATGCGGTCCTCCGCTTCTTCTAGTCTACTGTTGATGCTTTCTATTGAGTTCTTTGTTGCAGCAATGTCATTTCTAATTTCTTCTTGGTTCTTCTACATTTACATTTGGTTCTTATACATGTTGTTGAATTTGTCTTCCATCCTTTTCAGCAACCTTATGACCAATGCTCTTAATTATTTCTCTGACATATTGCTTGCCTCCAATTTGTTTACTTTCTTTTCTGATGATTCCCACTTTTGTGTCATATGTGGGCTCTTTCTTTGTCTCCCCATGATCACTCCTCTCGGGATGTCTGGTTATGTAGCTCTCTCCTTCTCGTGCATTGACTTAAACACAAAATATAACACAACAAGACACAACGCACAGGGCACCAATCACAAATATATTCACAATAGTAATAACACCAAATAAAGGTGACCACTAGAGATAAGAGAGTTAGGGGATAGAAAATAGTGTGAAAATGGTATTGAGAAAAGGAAGAAATGTAGAAGAGAAAAGAAAGAGAAGAAACTAAAAGGGGAGGAAATATATGTATATGGGGAGAAAGATCCACTAAAACAAAAACTAATCCAAAATATGTAAACTACAAACCCCCAAACAACAAACACCTAGATGAATCTGAGGAAGCAGACCTTATTTCCAGAAGGTAAGGCCAAGGAATTGAATAAATGGGGAAATATCCACAATTCAGTGTAGACGAGGTAGAAAGAGAATGAATGTATAAGAAAAAAAGTAAAAAACTAAATTTAAAAAAGAAAAAAATGTATGTTAAAGTATATATACACAAGAAATTATACACATACACACACACACACACACACACACACACACACACACACACACACTAGAGGCCCAGTGTACGAAATTAGTGCATGGGGGGGGTGTCCCTCAGCCCATCCTGCATCCTCTCCAATCTGGGACCCCTCAAGGGATGTCCAACTGCCCATTTAGGACCGATCCCTAAACAGGCAGTCAGACATCCCTCTCACAATGCAGGACTTTTGTCTCCCAGCTGCTCGCCTGCCTGCCTGCCTGATTGCCCCTAACTGTTTCTGCCTGCCAGCCTGATAACCATCTAACCACACCCCTGCCAGCCTGATTGCCCCTAACCACCATTCCCTGCCAACCTGGTCAACCCTAATTGTTCTCCCCTGAAGGCCTGGTCGCCCCAAACTGCACTCTCCTGCTGGCCTGATCACCCCTAACTGACCTTCCTTGCCAGCCTGGTCACCCTTAACTGCTCTCCCCTGCCAGCCTGGTTGCCCTTAACTGCCTTCCCCTGCAAGTCTGGCCCCCCGCAACTGCCTTCCCCTGCAGGCCTTTTCCCTTCCAACTTCCCTCCCCTATAGGCCTGGTCCCTCCCACCTGCCCTCCCCTGCAGCCCTGGTCACTCCCAACTGCCTTCCCTTGCAGGCCTGGTTTCCCTAACTGCCCTCCCCTGCTGGCCTCATCGCCCCTAGCTGCCCTCCCCTGCAGGCCTGGTTACCCATAACTGCCCACCCCTGCCAGCCTAATCGCCACTAACTGCCCTCCCCTGCAGGCCTGGTTCCCCCCAACTGCCCTCCCATGCAGGCACGGTCCTCACATAACTGCCCTCCCCTGTAGGTCTGGTTACCCCCAACTGCCCTCCCCTGCTGGCCTGGTCACCCCTAACTTCCCTCCCTTGCCAGCCTGGCCACCCATAACTGCTCTCCCCTGCCGCCCTAGTCACCCCTAATTGCCCTCCCCTGCCAGCCTGGTCGCCCCCAACTGCCTTATCCTGCTGGCCTGGTCCCCCCATGTGCCTTCCACTGCAGGCCTGGTCCCCCCAACTGCCCTCCCCTGCAGGCCTTGTCCCTCCCAACTGCCCTCCTTGCAGGCCTAGTCACTCCCAACTGCCCTCCCTGCTGGCCTGGATGCTATAAATGCCCTCCCTTGTCAGCCATGTCACCCCTAACTGCCCTCCCCTGCAGGCCTGGATCCCCCACAACTGCCCTCCCTTGCTAGCCTGGTCGCCCCTAACTGCCCTCCCCTGCAGGCCTGGATCCCCCACAACTGCCCTCCCTTGCTAGCCTGGTCGCCCCTAAATGCTCTCCTCTGCAGGTGTGATCACCCCCAACTGCCCTCCTTGCCAGCCTGGTCACCACCAAGTGCCCTCCCCTCCAGGACTGGTCATCCCCAATGCCCTCCCCTGCAGGCCTGATCCCCCCCAATAGCCCTCCCCTACAGGCCTGGTCCTTCCAACTGCCCTCCCCTGCAGGCCTTGTCTCTCCCCACTTCCCTCCCCTGCAGGCCTGGTCACTCCCAACTGCCCTCCCCTGCAGGCCTGGTTGCCCCCAACTGCCCTCTTCTGCCAGCTTGGTTACCCCTAACTGCCCTGCCCTGTAGGCCTGATTGTCCCCAACTGCCCTCCCTTGCAGGCCTGGTCCCTCCCAACTGTCCTCCCCTGCTGGCCTTATCACCCACAACTGCCTTCCCCTGCTGGCCATCTTGTGTGTGGGAGTGATGGTCAATTTGCATATTACCTCTTTATTACATAGGATATATATAAAACTTTTTCCCTTCTTTAATCTACCTATCTATGTATTTGTTTACTATTGGAAAAGGATAATAGAGAGTAGATAGTCCTGAGTTTTGTGATTGGAATTAATTAAGCTATTAGTAGAAGAAGAGAACCAGTGAGGAGAGGAATAACAGAAGTAAAAATAAATTAATAAATTAATTAATTAATTAATTAATTAATAAAAGAAAAAAACAACAAAAACGAACAAGCAATAAAAACCAAACTAATCAACAATCAAATAAACAACACCAAGACAGATACAAAGAAAAAGGCAAAAGTAAAAAAAGGGAAGAAAAAGAAAATTTGGATAGTGAAGAAAGAGAAAAGTGTGTATGGACTTGGAGCTGGGGAGCAGAAATTAGACATATGAGTAAGATCAATTTTTAACAGGGAGTAAAGAGAAAGGATAGAGAAAAACTAAAGCAGGAACAGGATAAGAGAAACAGGACAGAAGGGGAAAGTGAGGAAGAGAGTGTTAGCATAAAGAAAAAATGAGATAGAGTAAAATAATGTTAAAGGAAATATAAAAATAGAATGTTGAACACTAATCCCAAAATAAAATAAAATAAAATAAATCTTAAAAAAGGTAGAATACTAGTAGTAATAATAATAATTAAAAATAAAAATATAATAAAAAAGGTAAAATCAAGTGAGAAAAAGTAAATTTAGTTTCTCCAGTAAAAGATAAAAAATAAAAATGTGAAGTAGTGAAGGTCGTTCACTTCCTCTACTGTTCTGCTTGGCAGATCTGTTTCCTGTCAGGTAGACAGCACAGTATTGAACTTCCCTGTGCTCCACCACTCCTCTGTGTCATAAGTCACAACCCTGTTTTCAAGCAGTCAGGGTCTCTTTGATTCTCAGCTTGCCTTTAGTTGTCTTTACACAAGAGTCGATTTCTGATACAACCCCTGGGTAGCACTGTTTCTGTATTGATACCCGTGGCTAAAAGGCCCCTCTCCTACCTAAGTGTTTAGATTGCTTTCCCTGCAGCACTCAATACTGGGTTGTGGGTACAGATTGCCCTAGAGCTGGTTTTCTGCTCATTTCTCCCCACTCTGAAGCCCAGGTTCCACAAAAACAGCTTTCCCCTGCAGTCTCAGTGAGTGTTTTTTAATTGGAAGATCCTATATACTGGACTTAGCAATCAAAAGCAAGGATTTAAAAAGAAAAACAAGGGAGAAAAGAAGCCAAAGGATGCACGCAGACTCACATCTTTTTCCCCTGGCACCCTGCAGCTGGTATACTGGTAGAACTTCAAGCTGCCTTTCTGGGCCCAGCCCTGCTGTGGGTTAATTTCTATAGTCCCCTTCTGCCAGCAGCCCTGTGGACCCCCTTCCACATTCGAGGGCTACACTGACCCCAACAGTCACGGATTTTGTGGGGCGCAGTATTCCTCTGAAACTCTATATCCCACTGCGTGCATTTCGCATGTGTTTCACATGCATTTCTCCCTCCAGCCTGGATCCCAGATCTCACCTTTCCCTAGGCGATATCTGACCTTTCCATCCAAAGATTGCCTCAACAGCTGTATGTAATTTGCCAATTCCAGGTGGATGTAATCAGTGTAATAGATTCAACTGTTCCTTCTCTCTGCTCTGTGAGAAGGCGTAGGGCTTGTCCACATATTTGCGCTGCTTTGTCTCCTCCTGGACAGACTTGGTACCCACGGTCGGAGAGGCTGGAGTCTTGGTGTTCCTGTGTTGGCAGCTGAGGCAGCTTGTCCCTAGGGGTTATGGTTGTAGGGTCCCGGGAGGTATCCGAGATCTCCCTGGTTGAAGTTAAGGCTGGGCTTCAGATCACCACCACTCTCCCCTTCAAGATGGCACAGTCTCTGCAGCAGAGCTGGCAGCTCCAGGAGAGATTTCAGCAGCAGTCGTGGCTGCCCGGCCAGGGGAGCCCTGTCCAGCAGTCCCCAACAATTCCTTGGAATATAGCTGTCACTCACTCACTAATATAGACACTCCCCATGCATCCATGCACTTTCCTTTCATTCTCTCATTCACACACTATCTTGCAGCCTGCTGTCCCATTGGCAGCCATCTTGTATCCCTCCATCTGAGATTCTTTATGAAAATGTCTAGCAAAGCAGGAGACAGCTGGATCAATGATGGTCCTTTCTCATTGATATTTCTATCTCCCTCTCTCTCTTTCTCTCTCTCTCTCTCTATCTATCTCTAAGAAAGAAAGAAAGAAAGAAAGAAAGAAAGAAAGAAAGAAAGAAAGAAAGAAAGAAAGAAGAAAGAAAGGAAGGAAGGAAGAAATGCCATTTGGTAGAGCATTTGAGATCTTGCTTTCTGACATGCCATAGTTTGGCTCAGATAACTGCTTATAAAAATTATCTGAAAGCTTGGACATTCTTACATAGACATTTACTTTGCATAGTCTGCAGGATTCTGAAGAAGCCTACTCAGCACCATCCTACAAACCTAGACCCAGTGCTAGATACCAGCAAAAGAATGTTATGCTCCACTGGACCCTGCTTTGCATTGGGTGAATATGGGTGAATTTTGTCTTAGAATCAGTCTCTTTTTTTCTTTGTGGCTATCTATATATGTTATAAATGTGACATAATTTTCTACATCCATATGTATTATTAAAATTAATTTAAAAGCAATCACTTATAAGGACAGGATATTCTAAAGTTATCAGAAATATAGAAACTAACTCAAATGATCATTTATAATAGTAAATTTTATACTTTTATATATTATGTATATTTAATAAAAGGAACATTTAATAATAATAGTACATGTTGGGGGACTTTCAATCAAGATGGCAGTGTATATAAATTCTATGCACACCTGTTCTACAATCACATCAAAATTACAACTAAATTATAGAACAACCATCATTGAGAACCTCGTGAAGACTAGCTGAACAGAACTCCTATAACTAAGGATGCAAAGAATAAGCCATGTAGAAACAGTAGGAACAATGGAGATATGGACCAGGCTGATCCCAAATTCATGGTGTGGAGATTAGAAATCTAGAGGGATATCTCAGCTGCAGAGTTCTCAGCCCCATACGAGGCTCCTCAGCTCAGGGCGCTAAGACCAGGAAGAGAAGTCCCCATAACATCCGATCCCTTCCCAAGCAGTTCCAGATGCTACTCACCTGGTGGCTAGTTCAGATCACACTACAACACAATCCAACAAGCTCCACAAAAAAACAAACCTGAAGGTTGGACTAAACTAGCAAGAGATATGCACTAAAGAGACTCTGTCTCCATGAGGTTATCTCCCATAAAAAAGATTGTCTGCTGTAGTCATGGCCGGCTCTCATAGCCAGTCAGTCTAAGAATGAACCCTACCGACATACCAATAGCACTAATGGCCCAACTATACCAGGAGGGCACATAAAAACAATATGGAGAACACCCTGGAGCACTCAGCTCAGGTACCAGAGAGACGGTACCAATAGATCCCACAGCACACCTTCTATATAAGGCCACTCTGTCAAGACAGGGAGAAGTAGCAGATCAAGCTAACATACAGAAAAAACAAAACAAAACATGAATTCAGCCAAAATGAAGATACAAAGAAACATGTTCCAACTGAAAGAACAGGAGTAAACTCCAGAAAAATACCTAAATAAAATCAAAACAAGTAATCTAGCAGATATAGAGTTCAAAACACTAGTTATAAGTCCGCTCAATGAACTTAGGGAAAGAATAGGAGAACTCAGTGAGAACTTCATCAAAGAGATAGATAACATAAAAGTGAGGTAGAAAGCATTAAAAAGAACCAGATAGGATTGAAGTATACAATAACTAAAAGAATAACATACTAGGTGGAAACAACAGCAAATTAGATGAAGTAGAAGATCGAATCAATAATCTGGCAAATAAGGTAGTGTAAAATATCCAATTTAAACAACAAAAATAATAAGAATAAAAAACAAAAGGATAGTTTAAGGAAAAACATCAAGTGTACCAATATCACATCATAGAGGTACAAGAAAGAATAAAGAAAGGGATTAACAACATATTTGAAGAAATAACAATGGAAAATTTCCCTAACCTGGTGAAGGAAATAGACATGTAAGTCCATGAAACGTACAGTTCAAAAGAAGATGAAGCCAAAGAGGTCCATACCAAGACACGTAATGATTAAAATGCCAAAGTTTAAAGACAAAAAGAGAATCTTAAAAGTAGCAAGATAAAAAGCAGACAGTCATATACAAGGAAGCTGCTTACTTGACAGAAACTTTGTACGCCAGAGGAAATGGCACAAAACATTAAAGGTGACAAAAAGTAGATAACTACAAATAAGATTACTCTACCCAGCAAGGTTATTAATGAGAATCAAGAGAGAGATCAAGAGTTTCTCAAAAGAAAAAGCTCAGGGAGTTCATCACCACTAAACCAATGTTACAAGAAATGTTACAGGGACTTCTCTAATAGAAAAGAAAATATAAAAAATATGACAGGAAAATACAGGAAAGAAAAAATTCTAACTGACAAAGGCAAACACTGAGTGAGTAATAGATCAACCAATTAGAAAGCTAGTACAAATGTTAAAAGACAAAATTAAGAAGATCATGTGTAATTATAACAATTAATAAAGGAATACAATAAAAAACACATTAACAAAGAAAGTAAAAAATATGGACCAAAACAGTGGCCTTAAATGAACATACCAACTATAAGCCTCAATAAAATATTAGCAAACAGGATCCAGCAATACATTAAAAGAATATACACCATGATCCAGGGGGATTTATTCTGGTAATGCAAGGTTGGTTCAATATTAGTAAATTAATAAATATAAATATAATACACTAGATGAACAAAATGGAGAATAAAAATCACACAATTATATCAATAGATGCAGAAAAAGCATTCAACAAAATACTGCACCCATTTATGATAAAAATTCTCAGAAAAGTGGGATAGAAGAAACATACCTCAATGTAATAAAGGCCATATATGACAATCCCACAGCAAACATACTCAATGGGCAAAAATGAAGTGTTCAACTCTTAAAAACCATAAGATCAAGAACAAGACAGGGATGTTCCCTGTCACCACTCTAATTTAACATAGTACTGGAAGTTCTAGCCACAATAATCCAACAAGAAGAATAAATAAAAGGAATTCAAATTGGAAAGGAAGAAGGAAAACTGTCATTATTTCAAGATGACATGATATTGTATATAGAGAACCCTACAGATTCCACCAAAATGTACTAGAACTGATTAATAAATTCAGTAAAGTAGTAGGATACTTTATAAACAAATATCCAGAAATCAGTTGCATTTTATAACCAATAATGAATTCTCACAAAGAAAAACTAAGAAAACAATACCATTCAAAAAAAGTAAAATACCTAGGAATAAATTTAACCAAGGATATAAAAGACTGGTATGGAGAAAATTGTAAGACACTGAAGGAAGAAACTGAAGAAGATACAAATAATTGGAAGCATATACTGTGTTCATGGATAGGAAGAATTAACATCATTTAAATGTTCATACAACCAAAAAACACTTTATAGATTCCAAACAATTACTATCAAAATACCAATGGCTGGTGTGGCAAAATGGTTAGAGTGTTGTCCCATGCAGCAAAGGGTCACAGGTTTGATTTCCAGTCCAGGGCACATACCTGGGTTAGAGATTCGATCCCCAGCCCTGGCCACGTGCAGGAGGAAAACAATTGATGTTTCTCTCATATTGATGCCTCTCTCTCTCTCTCTCTCTCTCTCTCTCTCTCTCTCTCTCTTTCTCTCTCTCTCTCTCCTCCCCCCCCTCTCTCTCTACCTCTCCCTCCCTTCCATACTCTCTAAAAATCAACAGAAAATATTATCATTGGAGGAGGATTAACAAAAAATACCAATGTCCTATTTCATAAAACTACAACAAATATTTCAAATACTTATATGGAACCACAAAAGACCCCAAATAGCCACAGCAATCCTGAGAAAGAATAGCAAAGTTGGATGAATCATGCACCTTAATATCAAACTATACTACAAGGACACAGTAATCAAAACAGCTTGGCCCTAGCCAGTTTTGCTCAGAGGATAGAGTGTTGGCCTGCAGACTTAAGAATCCTGGGTTTGAGCTAAAAATCAGTGAGGTGGGGAAGAAAGAAGGCTGCCCACTGGAAGGCAGACTGCAAGATAGTGTGTAAATGAGAGAACAAAGGGAGAGTATGTGGTCACACGGGGAATGTTTGTTTATGAGTTGAGGGACAGCTATACTCCAGGGCACTGTGGAGGATTGCCAGATGGGGTTCCCCTGGCTGGGCAGCCTCCACTGCTGCTGGGATCCCTCCCAGAGTGACCAGCTCTGAAGCGGAGACCACGCCATCTTGAAGGTGAGAGTGGATGTTGTCAGAAGCCTGAAAATCCTGGGCATTTACAACAAGGGCACCCAGTGAACAGCTGCAAACCCGAAAACACGGGTCCCCAGGAGGAGCGAGCATGCGGATTTGGAGGAGCTCTGCAACTCCTCACGGAAAGGTCAGATTTCGCCTGGGATAAGGTGAGATCTGTGGTCTGGGCAGGAGAGAGAAACACGCACTGCAGGAGCTGAAGGATCCTGGGAAGTCTCCGCCCAGAAAAGTCCATGGCTATTGGGGCTGGAGTGATCCAGGAATGTGGAAGAGGATCCGCAGGGCTGCTAACAGAAGGGAACTCTAAAAATCAACCTATAGCTGAACTGGGCACAAAAGGGCAGCCTAATAATTTTAACAGTGTGCCGACTGCTTAGACCCCAGGGGGAAAAAAGACTGCACAGACTTGCGCGCAGTGCCGGAGTTCGCACACTTACTCTGGCGCTCTCTCTCTCTCTCTCTCTCTCTCTCTCTCCCTCTCTCTCTCTCTCTCTCTTTTCCTTTTTCCTCTTTAAATCCTTGCTTTTGATTACTAAGCCCAAGACATAGGATCACCCAATTGGGGACACTCTAAAAGATTGCAGGAGAAAGTTGTTTTTGTGGAACCTGGGGATCAGAGAGGGGAATAATGATCAGAGAACCAGCTCTGGGGCAGCCCAGTCCCCCAAACTGGTATTAAGGGCCACAGGGAACACAAAATGTAAACACTAGCTAGAGAGGACCTATAGACCCAGAGGTCAATCAAGAAAAACTGCCACCCAGGGGTTGAATCACAAATTGACTCTTATGTAAACACAAATAAAGGAGTATAAGAAACAAAGAAGTACTGTCTGCTTGAAATTCAGGACTGTGGCCTACAACACTGAGAAACAGTGGAATGCAGGGATCTTCAATACTGTCCTGACTAGGAAACAGGCATGCCAAACAGAACAGTAGAGGAAGTGAAAGGTCTTCACTACTGCACATTTTTTTCATCTTTTACTTAAGAAACTAATTTTTTTTCTTTTTTCCTCACTTGATTTTACCTTTTTAATTATTACATTTTTATTATCAATCAGTATTATCAGTACTAATATTTTACCTTTTTTTTTAAGTGTCACTTTATTTTCTCTATATTTTATTCTGGGATCAGTATTCTACATTCTATTTTCATCTTTCCTTTAGCATCATTTTACTCTATCTCAACTTTACCTTTATGCCAATACTCTCTTCCTCACTTTTCCCCTTTTGTTGACCTGATTCTCTTAACCTATTCCTACTTTAGATTTTCCCTATTCCTATTTTTTCCCCCTGTTAAAATTTCACCCTACTTATATATCTAATTTCCAATCCCCTGCTCTAAGACCATACACACCTCTCTCTTCTCTTTCTTCACTATCCATTTTTTTTTCACTCTGTCCTTTTGTTGTGTTTGCTTGATTGTTGATTATATTGCTTTTTATGCTTGTTTGTGAGATTGTTTCACTTTTCTTTTTTTGTTTTGTTTTTGTTTGTTTTTTGCTTCTGCTTTCCCTTGCCCGGCTTGATATTAGGTGTTGTTTGTACTTTACATTCATCTCTAGGTATTTGTTGCTGGCATTTGTTGGGATTAGTGCTTGTTCTATTGGAGTTTCCTCGCCATATAAATAGTTTTTTTCCCCTATTCTTTTTTATTCTCTTTCAGGAACCAAATAAACAAAATCAGAAATGAAAGAGGAGAAATAACAACAGACCCCACAGAAATACAAAGGGTTTTTTAAAAA
Organism: Eptesicus fuscus; assembly: GCF_027574615.1. Classification (NCBI taxonomy): domain Eukaryota; kingdom Metazoa; phylum Chordata; class Mammalia; order Chiroptera; family Vespertilionidae; genus Eptesicus; species Eptesicus fuscus. Next base: position 49,384,229 of record NC_072473.1, read on the forward strand.
TATTATGAACAACTCTATTCCAACAAACTGGACAACCTGGAGGAAATGGACATATTCTTAGAAAAATACAACCTTCCAAAACTCAATCAGGAAAAATATAAACATCTCAATAGGCCAATAAGTATGGAAGAAATGGAAGCAGTCATCAAAAAGCTTCCGGCAAACAAAAGCCCGGGGCCAGATGGCTTCACAGGGGAGTTTTACCAAACATTCAAGGAAGAACTAAAACCTATCCTCCTCAGACTATTCCAAAAATTCAAGAGGAAGGAACACTTCCAAGCTCCTTCTATGAAGCCAGCATCACCCTAATACCAAAACAAGATAAAGACAACACAATGAAAGAAAATTACAGGCTAATATCCCTCATGAACATAGATGCCAAAATCCTCAACAAAATTTTAGAAAATTGGATCCAGCATTACATCAGAAAGACAATACACCATGATCAAGTAGGATTTATCCCAGGGATGCAAGAATGGTACAATATCCACAAATCAATAAGTGTGTCACATCACTTAAACAAATTGAGAGATAGAAACCACATAGTCATGTCAATTGATGCAGAAAAAGCATTTCACAAAAATCCAACACCCATTTTTGATAAAAACTCTAGGCAAAGTGGGAATAGAAGGATCATAACTCAACATAATAAAAGCCATATATGATAAACCCACAGCCAACATCATACTCAATGTGCAAAAACTAAAACCATTTCCCCTAAGAACAGGAACAAGACAGGGATGCCCACTCTCACCACTCCTATTTGACATAGTACTGGAAGCATTAGCCATTGCGATTAGAAAAGAAGAAGAAATAAAGGCAGCTAAATTGGAAAAGAAGAAGTAAAACTTTCTTTATTCACAAATTATATGATCTTGTACATAAAAAACCCTAAAGACTCCATCAAAAAACGGTTAGACTTAATAAATGAATTCGGCGATGTAGCATGATACAAAATTAACGCCAAGAAATCTATGGCATTTCTATACATAAAATAGTGAGCTTACAGAAAGAGAGACTAAAAAAGCAATCCCATTTACCATCGCACCCATAAAATTAAGATACCTAGGAATAAACTTAAGTAAAGAGGTAAAAGACCTATACGCGGAAAACTACACAACACTGAAAAAAGAGATAGAGGAAGACATAAACAGATGGAAGAACATACCATGTTCATGGATTGGTAGAATCAACATCATTAAAATGTACATACTACCCAAAGCAATCTACAGGTTCAATGCACTCCCCATTAAAATACCAATGGCATATTTCACAGACCTAGAAAGAACTCTCCAAAAATTCATCTGGAATAAAAAAAGACCCCGAATAGCCACAGCAATCCTGAGAAAGAAGAACAAAGTAGGTGGGATCTCAATACCAGATTTCAAGCTGTATTACAAAGTCACTGTTCTCAAAACAGCTTGGTACTGGCACAAGAACAGACATATAGACCAATGGAATAGAAAAGAGAACCCAGATATAGACCCAAACTACTATGCTCAGTTAATAGTTGAGAAAGGAGGCATGAACATACAATGGAGTCAAGATAGTCTCTTCAATAAATGGTGTTGGGAAAATTGGACAGATACATGCAAAAAAATGAAATTAGACCACCAACTTACACCATGCACAAAAATAAACTCAAAATGGATAAAGGACTTAAACATAAGACAGGTAACCATAAAAATACTCAAGGAATCCACAGGCAGAGAAATCTCAGACATATGCCGAAGCAATATCTTCACCGATACCACTCCTATGGCAATGGAAACTAAAGAGAAAATAAACAAATGGGACTACATAAAAATAAAAAGCTTTTGCACAGCAAAAGAAACCATCAACAAAACAACAAGAAAACCCACTGTGTGGGAGAACATATTTGCAAATGTTATCAGTGATAAAGGTTTAATCTCCAACATCTACAGGCAGCTTATGCAACTTAATAAAAGGAAGATAAACGATCCAATAAAAAAAAATAGGAAACAGACCTGAAGAGATACTTTTCAAAAGAAGACAGAAGGAAGGCCAAGAGACATATGAAAACATGCTCAAAGTCACTAATTATCCGAGAGATGCAAATCAAAACGACACTGCGGTACCATCTCACATCTGTCAGAATGGCAATCATCAACAAATCAATAAACGACAAGTGCTGGCGAGGATGCAGAGAAAAAGGAACCCTCGTGCACTGCTGGTGGGAATGCAAACTGGTGCAGCCACTGTGGAGAATAATATGGAGTTTCCTCAAAAAACTAAAAATGGAACTCCCATTTGACCCAATAATCCCACTTCTAGGAATATATCCCAAGAAAATAGAAACACCAATCAGAAAGGATATATGTACTCCTATGTTCATAGCAGCACAATTCACCATAGCTAAGATTTGGAAACAGCCTAAATGCCCATCAGCAGATGACTGGATTAGAAAACTATGGTACATCTACACAATGGAATACTACGCTGCTATAAAAAAGAAGTAATTCTTACCTTTTGTAGCAGCATGGATGGAACTGGAGAGCATTATGTTAAGTGAAATAAGCCAGTCAATGAAAGAAAAATACTACATGCTCCCACTCATTTATGGAAAATAAAGAACATTATAACCTGATGAATAAAAAGATAGATACAGAGGCAGTAAAGCATCAAACAGACTGTCAAATTACAGCGGGAAGGTTGGGGAGTGTTGGGGAGGGGGGGGAAAGACATCAAACAAAGGACTTGTATGCATGCATATAAGCACAACCAATGGACACAAGACACTGGGAGGGGTGTGATGAGGGCATGCGACAAGGGGTAGGGGAGGCTGGGGGAAGGTCAATGGGGGCAAAAAAGGAGATATATGTACTACTATGTGTAATACTTTAAACAATAAAATAAATTAAAAAAAAAAGAATCCTGGGTTTGATTCTGGTAAAGGACACGGATCTTGGTTGCAGGCTCAATCCCAAGCCCTGGTTGGGGCACCTGTTGGAAGCAACCAATTGATGTGTCTCTCTCACATCAATGTTTCTCTCTGTCTCTCCCTCTCCCTTCTACTCTCTAAAATTCAATGGAATAAACATTCTCAGGTGAGGATTAACAAAACAATACAAACAAAACAAAACAAAACAAAACAAGAAAAACAGCTTGGTACCAGCATAAAAACAGACATATAGATCAATGGAACAGAATAGAGAGCCCAGAAATAAATCCACGCCTTTATGGTCAATTAATATTTGACAAAGGATGCAAGAACATATAATGGGGAAAGATAGTCTATTCAACAAGTGGTATTGGGAAAATTGGACAGAAACTTGCAAAAAAAGAGAGAAACTAGACCACCTTCTTCTACCCTACAAAACAATAAACTCAAAATGGATTAAAGACTTAAGTTTTAGACTTAAAACCATAAACATCCTAGAAGAAAACATAGGGAAAAAAATCTCAGACATTTCTCATAGCAATATTTTTTCTGATACATCTCCTCAGGCAAGGGAAACTGAAGAAAAAAAATGGGACTACATCAAACTAAAAAGTTTTTGCACAGCAAAGGAAACCTTCAACCAAATGAAAAGACAACCCACTGAATGGGAGAACATATTTGCCAATGATATATCTGATAAGGGGTTAATCTCCATAATATATAAAGAACTCAACATCAAAAAAACAAAAAGTTCAAATGAAAATTGGGCAGGTGACTTGAATAGACACTTCTCCAAAGAGGACATACAGATGGCCAATAGACATACGAAAAATGCTCAAGGTCACTAATCATCGGAGAGGTGCAAATTAAAACCACAATGAGGCATCACCTAACACCTGTCAGAATGGCTATCATCAATAAATCAACAAAGGACAAGTGTTGGTGAGAATGTGGAGAAAAAGGGAATCCTCCTGCACTGTTGGTGGGAATGCAGACTGGTGCAGCCACTGTCAGAAGCAGTATGGAATTACCTAAAAAAATTAAAAACAGTACTGCCTTATGACCCAGCGATTCCACTTCTGGGAATATATCTGGAGAAACACAAAATTTGAAAGAATATATGCACTCCTATGTTCACTGAAGTATAATTTACAAACAATAACCATGATTTCGAAGCAATCCAAGTGCCCATCAATAGATGAGTGCATAAAATAGCTGTGGTATATTTACCAATGGAATCCTACCACTCTGTAAAAAAGAAGGAAATCTTACCTATTGAGGCAACATGGATGGACCTGGAGAGTATTATGCTAAGTGAAATAAGCCAGTCAGAGAAAGGTAAGTACTATACGACTTCACTTATACTATATATGGAAGGTAATGAACAAAATAAATTAACAAAATGTAAACATACTCATAGATACAGAGAACAGAATGACAACTGAGAGGATGGGGGTTGGGGAGCTGGTGAAAAAGGTGAAGGGATTAAGCAAGGAGAAAAAAACTCATAGATACAGACAAAAGTAGGTGCTTACCAGAGGGAAAGGGGAGTGGGGGAGATAGAAGAGGGTAAAATAAACATAAATAGTGATGGAAGAAGACTTGATTTTGGGTGGTGAACACCCAATACAATATATAGATTTTGTATTAAAGAATTATACCCCTGAAACTATATAATTTTAGTAACCTATGTCACCCCAATAAATTTAATAAAAGTTAAAAATAAAAAAGCAAAATAAACAAACAAAATAAAAACAAACTCATAGATACAGAGGATAAATTGATGGTCACCAGAAGTGAGGGGCACAGAGGGAATGGGTGAAAAAGGTGAAAGATATAAATAAATAAAAACTGTCAGTTATAAAATAAAAAAGCCACAGAGATGTAAATCAGACAATAGGGAATATGATCAATAATACTGTACTATGTAAAGTGTCAGATGGGTACTTGACTTATAGGGAGCTCACTCTGTAAGGTATATAAATGTCTATTCACAACATTGTATACAAACTAATATAATATTGTATGTCAACTGTAATTGAGAAATAATTTTAAAAATAGTAACAATAATAATACATTTTATATTTTAGTTCTGGAGTTCACAAAAATAATTGTTACTAACTTGTTTCAGTGACATTAGATTATTCACAATAGTTCTGTGGTTCAATGTTCTAATCTTACAAATGGTTTACACTGTCTTTTAACTCAGCGATCACCAAACCTTTTCTTAATTGGCCAGAGGGCAAATATTTTAGGCTTTGTAAGCCATCCTGTCTCTGCCATTACTATTCAATATTACTGTTGTACTGAAAAAGCACCTATGGACAATACTTAAATAAATAGGTGTGATTTGTTAAAACTAATATTTATTTACCAAAAAAAATGCACAAAAAACGTAGAGGGCAAGATTTGATCCAAGGGCCATAGTTTGCTGACACTACCTTAACTTCATAACAACTAAAACAAAGTTCTTTTTCATTCCACTGTTCAATATCCTCTTTGTAACATCCTTGAGACTGATATTGATCACATTTTTAAGAGGACAAGGCTAAGGCTTATAGAAAGGAATATAGGAAATACCTTGTCCAAGATCACACAGTTCATAGTGCAAGTTATTAAATTCACTTGCCAAGGGAGATGCAAAATGTCCTGTTGCCTGAAAAGGTGTACATATATAAATGCTAATGTTAAACTTTCTAAGGAATTTGTTCCTTAGAAGAATATTACTCTAAATTATTTTGGAAAATAAACAAAAAAAGTCTTTAATTTATTCATTACAAAAATATATTTTTCATGTATCAAATTCTTTAAAGAAAAATTCCCTTTCATACTAACTGAGTAAAAGGCCTCAATGGAGGTTTTAAGGGATGTATTTTGATTGCTCTTGGTTAGAAAGACATGGGACTGGGAGGAAATATTTCTTTATCCTTCTTAAGCAGCCTCACAGGAGCATGATACTTGACCACAAGGAAAAAAAGATGCCCAGGTTCTCTGCATCCATAAACAAGGAGGATGAATGGTCTCAGACCTGCCTTGAGGCAGCAGGTGGCCTCTTGTAGCTGAAGACTTACCAATGTTAATCTCATCATCAGTCAGAGTGTCTCCAATAAAATCAAACTGAAAGGACTGCAGAGTCTGGGAAAATTTCTGAACAGCTGAAGAATAATCTGCAAAGAAAACAGGAGAAATGGTCAACACTGCTTTACTTTGACTAATATCCTCATCTCTGTTAGGGAAGATAGGAGAAAAGCAAAGGGAAATGCTTCCAACAGGTAACAACTTACATTGAATGATGTTAAACAAAAAATATTGCACTGTCAGTAGAAGTTTTAAGCAACCAAAACCACACATTAAAGAGGGACAAGGGCAGCTTAGTGAAGTCCTTTTAAGTTATGGGACATGTTTCATCTTCAATCCCTGTCCTCTCTGACCTGTTGTACTCAAAGCCCATAAAAACTTAAGCATTTATTGAGTTCTTGTTATAAAGCATCCATCTTATATAAAAACTGCTGTTTGAAATTTTAACCCTGCTATTTTGGCTTCTGTAAATGCTTGCTTAAATAATAAGGAAAATAAGACTACTCCAGAGAGGCCATAAACCTTCCCAAGACAAAGTTATCAGTGCTGGTGCCAGGCCAAGCCTTTGGTTGAGGTCTCAAAGCCCCAACACATAGGGCTCTTTAAGAACTTGCAAAGGGGACCGGAAACACCCCATATTTGCGAGACAAAGAAAGTAAAAACATATAAATAGGGAAAATTCCTCCATGTTGGGGCTGGAATTTGAAATACAGTTTCTCTCGGCCCGCTCCTAATAATAAAGTGTAACTCCATCTCTCTAAGCGTTGCTTGGTTCTTCTCCGGTCTTCTGTAACAGTTATGGGCAATGGACTAGATGCTTTCTTGACTCTCACCAAACAAATATTGACAGTCATTTTACAAAGAAAAAAATAGCTCCAGGTTCCAGAGCTAGCTGGAAAACCTGGAACTAGAAGCCAGGTGGTCTGTCTGCCTCTCAAGGGCCCTTCCCATGACAACATAGACAGCATCTGGACTTTTTACACACTAACCAGATGACAGCCTGGGTTGGAATACAATCTGGTAGGGCAACAAATTTGACATGCTCGTTGAATATTCACCAAAGGACCTAAAGTAAGGGGCAATGAATGTAAAAACTGAAGGTGGTATGGCCAGACACATGTTTGGGCTTTTTTTTGGTCAATAATTTAGAATTGTATTATATAAAAGGTTAATGATGGTATAAAATAAAATCACAATTAGCTACCCATTTGACAAATGATTTTTATTCAAATTTTTAAAATATCACCTCCACCAAGAGGTCCAGCCAAACTGTCCCCCGTTGCTACTTCAAGAGTGGTGCTTAGGATAGCAGTATCATCATCACCTGGGAACTCGGTGGAAATACACATTTCCAGGTCACACCCAGATCTGCTGAATCAGAATCTGCATTTTTATACATTCCCTAGGGGATTAGTATGCCATCTTTAAGTTTGAGGAGCACTGTTCTCACCAAGCAAAGTAACACTTCTAGGAAAACTCAAGTTTGCTGGTTATTTATGGTCCCCTGTTCCTGTTTCTGCATCCACACCTTAGTTTCATCATCCTCCACCTTTACATCTATCAGATACACAGGCTTACTAAGAGTTTTTGCTCTCAGGCTAACAGAAAGTGAGACAATACAAACAATAGCATCTATTTCTTTCAATAAAAAAGCTATCTCAGTTTAGCTATCATGATTAAACACAATAAAATGTGTTCAGGCATTTGGATAGAACAGATTAACCTGTCAATAATTGTATTACCATGTTGTCTATGCCCCCTATTTTTTTTTTAATATATTTTATTGATTTTTTACAGAGAGGAAGAGAGAGGGATAGAGAGTTAGAAACATCGATGAGAGAGAAACATCGATCAGCTGCCTCTTGCACACCCCCTACTGGGGATGTGCCCGCAACCAAGGTACATGCCCTTGACCGGAATCGAACCTGGGACCCTTGAGTCCGCAGGCCGATGCTCTACCCACTGAGCCAAACCGGTTTCGGCGTATGCCCCCTATTCAGAAGTACTTATTTTCAGTACTTAGAGGCCTGACCTTTTGAACACACCATTGATGATCATCATGATGGTGATGATAATAATAAAGGTTTTACAGAGATTTAGGACTGCAGACCAGGTTACCATGCCTTCTCAAATTTCCACAATTTAGAATCACATTTTCCACTTCAAATCTGGGCCTCATAAGTGTGAAAGGAACACGCATACCCTGCCCTCCACATTTCATCAGCAAAGAGAACACAAAACTGGTTCCACGTCTGGAAAACAATCACTTTTCTCTGGCCTTCTTGGCCAACAGCAAAAAAGGACAAGCCCAGAATTACCCATGTGCTCTGTTTCACTCATGAAAATTGAATTAAAATATTCATTACATTTCCCCTTCACAAATACCAGAATTTCTTAAATGTTATCGGAGCCAAACAAGGTACAGTTATTACTCATTTCTCTTTTAGAATTATGTGAATATTTCATAAACCGCAAATAATATGATTTTCAACATTTATAGTATAATGCATATAGTAAGGATGGAGTTACATTCATTCCCTCTTTATTATATGTACCATTTCTTTTTTAAATGTTTTTAATGTTTCAATTATAGTTGACAAACATTATTATATTAGTTTCAAGTATAGAACCACTTATCTTCTCCACACTTCTGGCCTTCAAAATACTACCTTACATATTCACAGAGCCTGAAAAAGTTTATGAAAGTCTTTCTACGAACATTCTCAGTTATTCTTCCCAACTATCCAAAGGTAGATATTACTATCCTGACCTTATAAACAAAATGAGACAATGCAGATAAATCACATTGAGATATATGAATAACCATAAATTAACTGCTTTTCATGGAAAGGTATTATTTATTCAGCCTCTGTACTTTGGAAAGTGCCAGGAAAGACTCAGATATTTTAGATAAATGAGTTGGGTAACTTCTGGACTCAAAAGAATCAACAGATAAACCTAGAAGTGCTTGTCATGTATAGGACATTTATTTTTTTTATCATCCTTAGAATGAATGCATCATTCCAAGGCATGTAAACTAATCATTTTATCCTCACAAATACTTCCTTATCCCTGTCTATCAATCCACTATCCCACAATTTTTCATACTATATTTGAGGGTTCTCTGTTCATCAGCTTCTAATTTAGTCATGTGTCTTCTATAATGTTTTTCCTCTCCTTTTCCTTACTCATTCCAGATGACGTTTTTTTTAGGAAATTGAAAATCTCTGTGAATGAGGTAGACTATACGAGGATTAATTGGTACAGTAATTAACTAATGTTATATAAATACCAATTTTCTTTCTACCCCTATACTTTTCTATGGAATCATACAGAATATATTTTTATGTCTAATGTATTTAGGTCTGCAACATGTCTTAGAAATACACCTACATAAAAAAATAAAATAAAACAGAAGCTATTGGAACCAACATTGTAGGAGATTTGTAAAACAGTAAGAGGTTCACTGCAACCAACCAAAGAAAAAAATATATTCAAAATGGCAGGAAATATTTTTGGTGTTTTCACTAGCCCTTACTGCCTTCATGGCATGGTGGGGTCTTGGGTTTAAGCAAGTGGCAGCCTGCTTCCCAATTCCAGACCTCAAACCATAGGAAGCAGAGCAGACTTTATTTACAAATTATTGTGTACATCTATTCTAACCTGTCTGGAAGTTCCCTAAAGGGCTGATCCAAGGTGGTCATGTCAGCTTAACATAGAATGTCAGGTAGGGAATGCAATGGACACTGCTTATAAAAGATACAAGGTGACTACAATCCTACTATATTAGCTTGCTAAGGGCTGCCATGCCAATGTGGCATATATTGGGTGGCTTAAACAATAAAAATTAATTTTGTCACAATTCTGAACACTAGAAGTCTGATATTAAGGTGTCAACAGAATTAGTATTTTCTAAGGCCTCTCTCCTTGGCTTACAGATGGCCATCTTCATTCTGTCTCTTCTCATGGTCTTCCTTCTGTGTGTGTCTGTGTCCTAATCTACTCTTCTTATAGAAAACCATACATGCACAGCTAGCGTGGCTCAGTAGTTGAGTATCAACCTATGAACCAGGAAGTCATGGTTCGATTCCCCAACAGGGCACATGCCAGAGTTGCAGACTTGATCCCCAGTGTGGGGCGGCAGGAGGCAGCCAATCAAAGATTCTCTCTCATCCTTGATGCTTCTATCTCTCTCTCCCTAACTGTTCCTCTCTGAAATTAATATACATGTATATATTACATATATATATATATATATATGTAATCATATATATATATATATATATATATATATATATATATATATATGACCTCATTTACCTTAATTGCCACTTGTAAGGCCCTATCTCCAAATAGAGTTACAACATGAAGTACTAGTACTGGTACTAGTACTGGGGGTTAAGACTTCAACATATTAATTTTGAGGGAAACAATTCAGCCGATAACAGCCAAGATTATGAGGGCAAGAGATAATCAGTGGAGACACATAATATACCATCTAAAGCCCATAGGAGAAGCTAGTGTGAGAATCTTTGGGAAATTATGGCATTCAAAAGCAGCCAAATATATGGGAGAAATTTAGAAAGACATGAACAAGCCAAAGAAAGATACATGCTCAGAAAAGAAGAACCTTTTATCTCAGGCAGTTCCCTAGGCTCAGAGCCTAACTAAATGGTGGAGTACCCCAGCAAGCACAAATTCAAACTGAAAAGACTAGAAAAAGAGGCTGGTTTATCTTTTTTTTTTTTTTTCTTATGTACTTTTTGTTTGCTTGTTTCTTTGTTTCATTGATCTCCTAGAATTCAAGGAAATATCTGTCAAAACATGAGCTGAAAACAGCTAAAAGAACGCTTTTCAGTGATCACACATGACAAGAAATAGGAATTGTGAAAATAGTTTGTAAATGTCTCAAAATAAATGGACTACAACAGCCTTTAAAAATCAAACTATAGAAATGGGAGAATCTAATATGATTTCCTAGTCAAATGCCCAATTTTCAACAGAAATTAAAATCACAAGGCATAAAAAGAAACAGGAAAACAAGTCTCATTCAAAGAAACAAAATAATGGACAGAAACCGAAAAACATTGAACTTAATAGAAAAAGATTATAATAGTTGTCTTAAATATGCTCAAAAGCTAAGGGAAAACAGAAAAAAGAAATAAATGGAATCAGTAAAACAATATTTCAATGAAATAAGAATGCTAACAAAGGTGAGAATCATAAAATGAAAACAAAAAGGACATTATATGTTAATAAAAGGGTCAATTTACCAAAAAAGATATAAAATTATGAACATATATGCAGCAAATATCAGAGCCCTAAAATATATGCACAAAATTTGACAGGGTTAAAGGGAGAAATAGATAGCTCTGCAATGATATTTCTGATAATAGATAGAATCAGACATAAGATAAGTAAAAAAATAGAGTACTTAATATGATAAACCAATTAGACATAAGTGATGTATAAAGAATAGCCCACACCACAACAGAATGCATATTTTTGAAGTGTACACTGAACATTCTCCAGGATAGACAGTGTGTTAGACCACAAAACAAATTTTAATAAGTTTTAAAGGGTTGAAGTCATACAAAATATCTTTGCTGATCAAAATGGAATGAAACTGGAGATTAATAATAGAAGGAACACTGGAAAACTCACAAATGTGTGGAAATTAAAAAGCACACTCTCAAACAACCAATGAGTCAAATAAGAAATCAAAGTAAATTAGAAAATACCTTCAGATAAATGAAAACAAACAAAAAATACATGCCAGGCAGTGAAAAAGCAGTGCTAAGATGAAAATTTATAATTAAAAGTGAATACATTAAAAAAGAAGAAATACCTCAAATAAATAATCTAACTTTGCAAATTAAGGAATCAGAGAAAGAAAATAAACCTAAACCCAAGGACAGCTGAATGAAGTAAATGAAGAAGAGGAAAACAATATAGAAAATTAACAAGATAAAAAGTTGATTCATTAGCCAATTGCAGTCATATCACCAGGAAAATGGCAGCAGAATAGACAGACATGTTCTGAGCCTTGCCCCGGAGCAGAAAGAAAGAACAGCTGAGGGTCGCACTGGGAGTGTTTGTCCTCAAGCAAAGGGATAGCTGAACTCCAGGAGAAGGTGGGGGACTGCTGGAGGGGTTCCCCTGACCGGGCAGCCCCCACTGTGGCTGCGGCTGGGTCCCTTCCCGGAGCTACGGGCTCGGACGGGAAACCTCTCCATCTTGCAAGTGAAAGTGGATCTTGTTGGAGGCCTGAAAATCAACAACTTCGGCGACCGCCAAAAAGTTGTGAGCCCCAGAACACCGGTCCCAGGTGGAGCGAATGCTTAGACTCAAAGGAGCTCTTCACTCCACCACAGAAAGGTCAGATTTCGCCAAGGATAGGGTAAGGTCTCTTGTCCCAGCGGGAGAGAAAAACGAGCGCGCACTGTGGGAACTGGAGGACCAGGGAGTTATGTCCCTGGAGAAGTCCCTGGCTGTTGGGGCCGGTGTGATCCGTGATTGTGGAAGGGGGTCCTCAGAACTGCTAACAGGGGATCTCTAAAGAGCAACCCATTTTGATCTGACGCATAGGGACAGCCTGGGAGTATCAGGGGTGTGCAGTTGGCTTGAACTTGCCTGCCAGCCTCCACAAACCTGTATTGAGTGCCACAGAGAAAAAAGGCTAGAGAGGCCTTAGAGTCCTGGAAGTCAACCCAGAAACACTGCCACCCAGAGGCTGAATCGCAAATTGACCATATTGTAATAAAAAATAAAGGAATACCAGAAATTAAGACACCGCCTGCTTAAAAATCAGGACTAGATTACAACACTGAGGAGCAGTGAAATGCAGGGAACTTCAATACTGTTCAGACTGGGAAACAGGCTTGCCAAAGAGAACAATAGGGGAAGTGAATGACCTTCACTACTGCACATTTAATTTAATTTTATTTTATTTTATTTTCATTTTTTGCATCATTTACTTAAGAAACTTTTTTCCTCACTTAATTTTACCTTTTTAATTATTAAATTTTTTTATATTTTATTTTTTTAAATTTCTTTATTGATTAAGGTATCACATATTTGTCCTCGTCCCCCCATTTCCATCCCACCCCCCTCCCCACACATGCCCCAACCCCCCTGTTGTCCTTAACCACTGGTTGGGCTCATACGTCTGCACACAAGTACTTTGGTTGTTCTCTCCCTTTATCCCCACCCTTCCCTACCCTCCCCCCGAGGCCCGACAGTCTGATCCATGCCTCCTTGTTTCTGGGTCTGTTCTTGTTCATCAGTCTATGTTGTTCATTATTTCCCCTAGATGAGTGAGATCATGTGCTCTTAGAAATACACTTATAAGAACCGAAAATGAGACAAGCAATAATGGTTATGGTGACAGGGAAATGAATCGGTCTGTAGTGAGTTTCTTTCTGGGCCAACAGTTCTTTTGAGACCCAATTTCAATGTCCAGCAGTTCCTTATGTGTACATGTCAGCACTGACATTTCAATTCTGGATTGTGGACAAATGGTGGTAATGCAGGTCCGACTCTCTCTGGTTTGGTCCTGGGCAACCTGCAGTGATGCACAGCTGCTAACTGCTATTATGGGAATGCCACATCAGCGTCTTCTGTCTCTGGACTGCTTCTCTTCTGTCTTCATGGCTGGAGTAGTCCTGCCTATTCTTCTCTTGCTAGAATCCACATGGTCTCGGAGTTGTTTTCCTCTTGTCCCAGGTAAAATTACCGTACATCTGATGATTGCTAGCGTGGCTAGAAAGGCGTTCTCAGGCATTCTTGGTTTCTGGTTATCTCACAATTTCTTCCCTGAGGTTTGACGTTCTGATTGATGTTTCTCTGTTTCTGGATCTATTTTCTCCCCATCAGTTTATGTTGTTCATTATATTCCACAAATGAGTGAGATCATGTGATATTTATCTTTCTCTGCCTGGCTTATTTCACTAAGCATAATGTTCTCCATCTCCATCCATATTGTTGTAAATGGTAAGAGCTCCTTCTTTTTTACCGCAGCGTAGTATTCCATTGTGTAGATGTACCACAGTTTTTTAATCCACTCATCTGCTGATGGGCACTTAGGCTGTTTCCAAATCTTAGCTATGGTGAATTGTGCTGCTATGAACATAGGGGTGCATATATCCTTTCTGATTGATGTTTCCAGTTTCTTGGGATATATTCCTAGAAGTGGGATCACTGGGTCAAATGGGAGTTCTATTTTTAGTTTTTTAAGGAAACTCCAAACTGTTCTCCACAGTGGCTGCACCAGTCTGCATTCCCACCAACAGTGCACAAGGGTTCCTTTTTCTCCACATCCTCTCCAGCACTTGTCATTTGTTGACTTGTTGATAATGGCCATTCTGACAGGTGTGAGGTGGTACCGCATTGTTGTTTTGATTTGCATCTCTCTAATGATTAGTGATTTAGAGCAGGTTTTCATATGTCTCTTGGCCTTCCTTCTGTCTTCTTTCGAAAAGTGTCTATTTAGATCAGTTGCCCATTTTTTGATTGGGTTGTTTATCTTCTTTTTGTTAAGCTGCGTGAGTTCCCTGTAAATGTTGGAGATTAAACCCTTATCGTTGATATCATTGGCAAATATGTTCTCCCATGTAGTGGGCTTTCTTGTTGTTTTATTGATGGTTTCCTTTGCTGTGAAAAAACTTTTTATTTTGATGTAGTCCCATTTGTTTATTTTCTCTTTAGCTTCCATTGCCCTAGGAGCAGTATCAGCGAAGAAGTTCTTTTGGCATATGTCAGAGATTTTTCTGCCTGTAGATTCCTCTAGTATTTTTATGGTTTCCTGTCTTATGTTTAAGTCCTTGATCCATTTTGAGTTTATTTTTGTGTATGGTGTAAGTTGGTGGTCTAGTTTCAGTTTTTTGCATGTATCTGTCCAATTTTCCCAACACCATTTGTTGAAGAGGCTGTCTTGACTCCATTGTATGTTCATGCCTCCTTTGTCAAATATTAATTGAGAATAGTGATTTGGATCTATTTCTGGGTTCTCTATTCTGTTCCATTGATCTATATGTCTGTTCTTGTGCCAATACCAGGCAGTTTTGAGAACAGTGGCTTTGTAATATAGCTTGAAATCTGGTATGGAGATCCCACCTACTTTGTTCTTCTTTCTCAGGATTGCTGTGGCTATTCAAGGTCTTTTTGTATTCCAGATGAATTTTTGGAAAGTTCGTTCTAGGTCTGTGAAGTACGCCGTTGGTATTTTCATGGGAAGTGCATTGAAATTATAGATTGCTTTGTGTAGTATGGACATTTTGATGATGTTGATTCTACCAATCCATGAACATGGTATGTTCTTCCATCTGTTTATGTCTTCTTCTATCTCTTTTTCCAGTGTCCTGTAGATTTCCGCGTATAGGTCTTTTACCTCCTTAGTTAAGTTTATTCCTAGGTATCTTAATTTTTTTGGTGTGATGGTAAATGGGATTGCTTTTTTAGTCTCTCTTTCTGTAAGTTCATTACTGGTGTATAGAAATGCCATAGATTTCTTAGCATTTATTTTGTATCCTGCTACTCTGCCGAATTCATTTATTAAGTCTAGTAATTTTTTGATGGAGTCTTTAGGGTTTTCTATGTACAGTATCATGTCATCTGCAAATAAGGAGAGTTTTACTTCTTCTTTTCCAATTTGGATGCCTTTTATTTCTTCTTCTTGTCTGATTGCAATGGCTAGTATTTCCAACACTATGTTGAACAAGAGTGGTGAGAGTGGGCATCCCTGTCTTGTTCCTGTTCTTAGGGGAAATGGTTTTAGTTTTTGCCCATTGAGTATGATGTTGGCTGTGGGTTTGTCATATATGGCTTTTATTATGTTGAGGTATGATCCTTCTATTGCCATCTTGCTGAGAGTTTTTAATCAGCATTATTACTATTACTATTTTACCTTTTTTATTTTATTTATTCTTGGGTTTTTTTATTAGTTGTTGTTTTTTTTTTAAGTGTCCTTTTATTTTCTCTTTATTTTAATTCGGGATTTGTGTTCTACAGTCTATTCCATCTTTCCTTCACCATTGTTTTATTCTATCTCAACTCTCAATTCTACCTTTATGCCATCACTCTCTTCCTAACCTTTCCCCTTTTGATGTCCTGTTTATCTTATCCCATTCTTGCTCTAGATTTTCCCTATTTTTTCTGTTTACCCTCTGCTAAAATTTCACCCTACTTATATATCTAATTTCCAATCCCCTGCTCCAAGTCCATACACACCTCTCCACTGTCTTAAATGAAAAAAAAAAATGTTTTTCTCTCTGTCCTTTAGTTGTTGTTTGCTTGAATGTTGATTATATCGAATTTTTATACTTTTTTGTGAGATTGTTTTGCTTATTCTTTTTTTTGTTTGTTGTGTATTTGTTTGTTTTTTACTTCTGTTATCCCTTACCTTGCTTGATATTAGTTGGTATTGTAGGCTATATTAATCACCAGGTACTTGTTGCTGGCATTTGCTGTAATCAGGGATTGTTCTATTGGAGTTTTCTCCACATATATATAATTTGTTCCTCTTTTCTCTCTTAGTGTCATTCTAGTCTCTCTTATTCTTTTTTCTCATTTCCCCAATTTCATTTTCGACACTCCTTCTTTTATTTACTTTTTACTCTTCTTCCTCTCCTATCCCCTAATCTACCTTTCTCTGGTGGTCACCTTTATTGGAGATTATTAATATCGTGAATACATCGCTGTTCAGTGCCTTGTGTGTTGTACCTGGTTGGGTTGTATTTTGTGCCTTTAAATCAACGCAGGAGAGAGAGAGCTACATAACCAGACATCTGGAGAAGGGAGAACATGGGGAGACAAAGAAATAGCCCGCATAAGAAAGAAAAGTAGGCATCACCAGAAAAGGAAGTAAATGAATTAGAGTCCAGCAACCTATCAGAGAAAGAATTCAGAGAAATGGTCATAAGGTGGCTGAAAAAAATGGAAGACAAATTCGACAATATGAGTAAGAACCAAGAGGAAATGAAGAAGAACCAAGAAGAAATGAAAAATGACATCGCTGCTGTAAAGAACTCAATAGAAAGCATCAAGAGTAGACTAGAAGAAGCAAAGGACCACATTAGTGAGCTAGAAGACAAGATGGAAAAAAATACCCAAGTAGAGGATCTTCCTAGAAAAAAAATTAAAAAGCAGGAGGAGAGCCTAAGGGATCTTTGGGACAAGACAAAACAAAACAACATCCGCATAATAGGGGTTCCAGAAGGAAAGGAAACTGAGCAAGGAATAGAAAACCTGTTTGAAGAAATAATAACAGAAAACTTTCCTGATATAGGGAAGAAAAACCCACACAAATACAAGAAGCTCACAGAGTCCCAAGCAAAATGAACCCCAAAAGACCGACGCGAAGACACATTATAATTAAATTGTCAAACACCAACAACAAAGTAAGAATCTTAAAAGCAGCCAGAGAGAGACAGAAAGTTACATACAAAGGAACCCCCATCAGACTAGCAACTAATTTCTCAACAGAAACTCATAAAGTCAGAAGGGAATGGAATCCTACCTAATAATAGACAAATATGCAAATTTACCATACCTCCGACCCACCCACAAGCCATGGCCAAAAGCCACGCCCACCAGACAATCAGAGCGAGTTTGCAAATTAACCCAACCAAGATGGCTACAGCCACAGACAGCAAGGTTTCCTAGGTAACAGAGGAAGCCATGCTTTCCGCCTGCCCTTGCCAGGCCTAAGCATCCACTCAAGCTACAAAGTTTCAATTATAGAAGGTAAGCAAATTCAAACAGAAATGGAGCTTGAGAGAGCAGGCCAGGGTGGCCCCTGACAACAGGGGAAGCAAAGCTTTCCGCACACCCTGGCCAGGCCCAGGCCTCCACTTAAGGCTACAAAGTTTCAATTATAACCCCAACAGAGCCGAAACTGGTTTGGCTCAGTGGATAGAGCGTCGACCTGTGGACTCAAGGATCCCAGGTTCAATTCTGGTCAAGGGCATGTACCTTGGTTGCGGGCACATCCCCAGTAGGGGGTGTGCAAGAGGCAGCTGATCGATGTTTCTAACTCTCTATCCCTCTGTCTTCCTCTCTGTAAAAAATCAATGAAATATATTTTTTAAAAAATTATAACCCCAACAGAAATGGCTGCCAGCCGTGGAGGGAGCCTTAGGCTTAGCTCCACTCCAGGCTACAAAGTTTCAATTGTAGAAGGAAAATAAATTCCAGATACCAGAGCCTCCGCTTGGGTTGCCAGGGGCCATGGCTGGCCTGCAAACCACCACAGGCCCATTGCCCAGGCCGCCCCACGCCCCAAGGGAACCCCACCCTGATCAGGGACACCCTTCAGGGCAAACCAGCTGACCCCCACCCCTGTACCAGGCCTCTATCCTATCAAATAAAAGAGTAATATGCAGACTGATCATCACTGCAACACACAATATAGCTGCCCCCATGTGGTCAAAGATCTTGCCTCCATGTGGACACAAGATGGCCACCACACGATCGCCAGCAGGAGAGGGCAGTTGGGCGGCACCCTGCCTGCAAAAGGGGGCAGTTGAGAGGGACCAGTCCTGCAAGAGAGGGCAGTTGTAGGTGATCAACCCTGCAGGAGAGGGCATTTAGGGGTGACCAGGCTGGCAGAGGAGGGACATTGGGGGAAAACAGGCTGGCAGCAGAGTGGTTAGGGGGTGATCAGGCTAGCAGGCAGAAGCGGTTAGGGGAAATCAGGAAGGCAGGCAGGCAAGCAGTTGGGAGCCAGCAGTCCTGGATTGTGAGAGGGATGTCCGACTGCCCGTTTAGGGATCTGAATGCCCACCGGGATCGGGCCTAAATGGGCAGTTGGAAATCCCTCGAGTGTTCCCACATGGGAGAGGGTACAGGCTGGGCTGAGGGACAACCCCTCTCCGTGCACGAATTTCATGCACCGGGCCTTTAGTAAAATATACAAAGTCATGCAAAGGAAGGGTCTTAATCCAAGAATACTGTACCCAGCAAGACTATCAATCAAAATTGAAGGTGAAATCAGGAGCTTCACAGACAAAAACAGACTAAGGAAGTTTATCACCACCAAACCAGCAATGCAAGAAATCCTAAAGGGTCTGCTGTAAAAAAAAAAAAAAAAAAAAAAAAAAAAAAGGGGGGGGGGAAGCGAAGAAGGAACACTGGGGTAAAAAATAAAAATGGCAACAAATAAGTACCTATCAATAATAACTTTAAATGTAAATAGATTAAATGCACCAATCAAAAGACATAGGGTAACAGATTGGATAAGAAAACAAGACCCATACATATGCTGACTACAAGAAACCCACCTCAGAAAAAAAGACACACACAGATTGAGGGTGAAGGGATGGAAAAAGGTTTTCCAGGCGAATGGAAATGAAAAAAAAGCTGGGGTAGCAATACTTATATCTGACAAATTACATCTCAAAGTGAAGGACATAACAGGAGATAAGGAAGGCCACTTCAAAATACTAAAGAGAGCAATCCAACAAGAAGAAATAAGTCTGGTAAACATATCTGCATCCAATACAGGAGCGCCAAAATACATAAAATAAACTCCTGGAGTATATCAAGGGAGAGATTAACAGCAATACAATCATAGTAGCAGACTTTAATACCCCACTACCACCATTGGACAAATCCTCTAAACAAAAAAATCAGCAAAGGAACATCAATCCTAAATGACTCACTAGACCAGATGGAATTAATTGACATCTTCAGAACATTTCACCCCAAAGCCACAGAATATACATTCTTCTCAAGTGCACATGGGTCATTTTCAAAGATAGAACATATGTTGGGACATAGGAAAAGTCTCACCAAATTCAAGAAGATAGAAATCATATCAAGCATCTTCTCAGATCACAGTGGCATAAAACTGAAAATCAACTACAATAAAAAAATCCAAAGAAATCAAACCCATGGAGACTAAACAGCATGCTATTAAACAATGACTGGGTTACCAGAGAGATCAAGGAAGAAATAATTAACAACATGGCAACAAATGACAACGAAAACACAACAATTCAAAATCTATGGGACACAGCAAAAGCAGTCTTGAGAAGGAAGTTCATAGCTCTACAAGCCTACTGCAAAAAACAAGAAACAATGGTAATAAATTACCTAAGCCTACAACTCAAAGAGTTAGAAAGACAGCAACAAAAAAATCCCAGTGTAAGCAGAAGGAAGAAAATAATAAAGATCAGAGTGGAGATAAACGATATAGAGACCAAAGAAACAATACAAAAGATTAACAAATCCAAGAGCTTGTTCTTTGAAAGGATAAACAAGATTGATGAACCACTAGCCAGGCTCACCAAGAAGCAAAGAGAGAGGACCCAAATAAACAAAACCAGAAATGAAACAGGTAAAACAACAACACACCCCGCCAAAATACAAAGGATTGTTTCAAAATACTACAAACAACTCTATTTCAAAAAACTGGACAACCTGGAGGAAATGGACATATTCCTAGAAAAATATAACATTCTAAAACTCAATCTGGAAGAATCTAAACAGCTCAATAGGCCAGTAACTATGGAAGAAATTGAAGCAGTCATCAAAAAGCTTCCGGCAAACAAAAGCCCGGGGCCAGATGGCTTCACAGGAGACTTTTACCAAACATTCAAGGAAGAACTAAAACCTATCCTCCTCAGACTATTCCAAAAAATTCAAGAGGAAGGAACACTTCCAAGCTCCTTCTATGAAGCCAGCATCACCCTAATACCAAAACCAAATAAAGACAACACAATGAAAGAGAATTGCAGACCAATATCCCTCATGAACATAGATGCCAAAATCCTCAACAAAATTCTAGCAAATCGTCTCCAGGAGTACATCAGAAAGATCATACCCCATGACCAAGTAGGATTTATCCCAGGAATGGAAGGATGGTACAAAATCCGCAAATCAATAAACGTGATACATCACATAAACAAACTGAGAGATAAAAATCGCATAGTCATATCAATCAATGCAGAAAAAGCATTTGACAAAATCCAACACCCTTTCCTGACAAAAACTCCCCACAAGGTAGGAATACAAGAATCATACCTCAACATAATAAAAGCTATATATGATAAACCCACAGCAAACATCATACTCAATGGGCAAAAACTAAAACCATTTCCCCTAAGAACAGGAACAAGACAGGGATACCCTCTCTCACCCCTCCTGATTGACATAGTACTGGAAGTATTAGCCATCGCAATTAGACAAGAAGAAGAAATAAAAGGCATCCAAATTGGAAAAGAAGAAGTAAAGCTGTCCTTATTTGCAGATGACATGATATTGTACATAAAACACCTGAAAGACTCCATCAAAACACTAATAGACTTAATAAATGAATTCGGCAATGTAGCATGACACAAAATTAATGCCAAGAAATCTATGGCCTTTCTATACACCAATAGTGAACTTAGAGAAAGAGAGACTAAAAAAGCAATCCTATTTACCATCACACCAAAAAAATTAAGATAACTAGGAATAAAGTTAACTAAGGAGGTAAAAGACCTATACGCGGAAAACTACAGGACACTGGAAAAAGAGATAGAGGAAGTCGTAAACAGATGGAAGAACATACCATGTTCATGGATTGGTAGAATCAACATCATTAAAATGTACACACTGCCCAAAGCAATCTATAGATTCAATGCACTCCCAATTAAAATACCAATGGCATATTTCACAGACCTAGAAAGAACTCTCCAAAAATTCATCTGGAATACAAAAAGACCTTGAATAGCCACAGCAATCCTGAGTAAGAAGAATAAAGTAGGAGGGATCTCAATACCAGATTTCAAGCTGTATTACAAAGCCACTGTTCTCAAAACAGCGTGGTACTGGCACAAGAACAGACATATAGATCAATGGAATAGAATAGCAAATCCAGATATCAACCCAAACCACTATGCTCAATTAATATTTGACAAAGGAGGCATGAACATACAATGGAGTCAAGACAATTGATTCAATAAATGGTGTTGGAAAATTGGACAGATACATGCAAAAAAAATGAAACTAGATCACCAACTTATACCATACACAAAAATAAACTCAAAATGGATACAGGACTTAAACATAAGGCGGGAAACCATAAAATTACTAGAGGAATCCACAGGCAGCAAAAGCTCAGACATATGCCGAAAGAACTTCTTCACTGATACTGCCCCTAGGGCAATGGAAGCTAATGAGAAAATAAACAAATGGTACTACATCAAAATTAAAAGCTTTTTTACAGCAAAAGAAACCATCAACAAAACAACAAGAAAGCCCACTCTATGGGAGAACATATTTGCAATTGTTATCTCTGATAAAGGTTTAATCTCCAACATCTACAGGCAGCTTATGCAACTTAATAAAAGGAAGATAAATGATCCAATAAAAAAATTGGCAATGGACCTAAATAGAATCTTTTCGAAAGAAGACAGAAGGAACACCAAGACACACATGAAAACATGCTCAAAGTCACTAATTATCCGAGAGATGCAAATCAAAACAACAATGCGGTACCATCTCACACTGGCCAGAATGGCTATCATCAACAAATCAACAAACGACAAGTGTTGGCGAGGATGTGGAGAAAAAGGAACACTCATGCACTGCTGGTCGGAATGTAGACTGGTGCAGCCACTGTGGATAACAGTATTGAATGTCCTCAAAAAACTAAAAATGGAAGTCCCATTTGACCCAGTAATCCCACTCCTAGGAATATATCCTAAGAAACTGGAAACACCAATAAGAAAGGATATATGCACCCCTATGTTCATAGCAGCACGATTTACAATAGCTAAGATTTGGAAACAGCCTAGGTGCCCGTCAGCAGATGACTGGGTCAGAAAACTCTGGTACATCTACACAATGGAATACTATGCTGCCATAAAAAAGAAGGAATTCTTACCATTTGCAGCAAATTGGATGGAATTGGAGAACATTATGCTAAGTGAAATAAGCCAGTCAATGAAAGAAAAATACCACATGATCTCACTCATTTATGGATAATAAAGAAAATTATAAACTGTTGAACAAAAAGATAGATACAGAGACAGTAAAGCATCAAATAGAATGTCAATTACAGCAGGCAGGTTAGGGAGAGGTGGGGGAGATAAGAGATCAACCAAAGGACTTGTACGCATGCATATAAGCATAACCAATGGACACAAAACTCTGGGGGGTGAGGGCATGCATGGGAGTGGGGTGGGAGGGGCAATGGTAAGATATGTATATATATATATAATACCTTAATAAAAAATGAAAAAAAGTTGATTCATTAAAAAATTAGCAAAATTAACAAACCTTTAACTAGACTGAATGAGAAAAAATAGAGAAGACTCAAATTACTATTCAATTCACAAATAAAAGCAAGAACATTACTAGCAATTTTACAGAAATAAAAAGGTTTATGAGAGAATACTATGAATACTACCAACTTAAATCACTTAAATGAAAAGGGGAAATTCCTAGAAATATACTATCTAAACTGTATCATGAAGAAATAGAAAATCTGAATAGATGAATATAAATAAGGAGATTGAATCAGTGACCAAAAACCTCCCAATTAAGCAGTGCTCGGTGAAATGGTTTCACTACTCAATTTTACCAAACATTGAAATAATTAACACCAGTCCTCAAGAGTGGGGAATACTTCCTAACTAATTGTATGGAGCAAACATAACTCAGATACCAAAGCCAGGAAAAAAAAACGAGTACAAGAAAGCAAAACTATAGACAAGTATTTTTTATAGATAGCAATGCAAAAATTCCCAAGAAAATAATAACAGACCGAATCCATAAACATATTAAAAGGATCAAATTACATAACTATGTGCAATTTGTCCCTAGAATGTAAAAGTGGTTCAATATACAAAAAATCAATCAAATGTAATACATTATATTAATAGTATTAATGGGGGGATCTCATGATATCTCTATTGATGCAAAAATTTTGATAAAATTTAACACTTTTTCATGATAAAAGAAAACACTCAATAAACTCGGACTAGAAGACAGCTTCCTGAATGTGATAAAGGCCATATATTAAAAACCCACAGCTAACATCATACTCAGTGATATAAATCTAAAATCTTGCCCAGTCGGCGTGGCTCAGTGGTTGAGCATCGACCTATGAACCAGGAGGTCATGGTTCGGTTCCCAGTCAGGGCACATGCCCAGGTTGCAGGCTCCATCCCCAATGTGGGGCATGAAGGAGGCAGCTGACCAATGATTCTCTCTCATCACTGATGTTTCTATCTTTCTCTCCCTCTCCCTTCCTCTCTTAAGTCAATAAAAATATATTTTTTTAAAAAAGGGTCTTATCTCAAAAGGGAAAGAATAAAACAAGGATTCTCACTTTTGCCACTTCTATATAACATACCTTTCAAAATTCTACATAGAGCAATGAAGCAAGAAAAATAAATTCAAATTGGAAAGGAAAAAGTAAAATGATCTCTGTTCTCAAATGACATGATTGTGTGTGTAGAAAATGCTAAATATTAACAAACATACTATTAGAGCTAATAAACTCAGCAAAGTCACAGGATTCTAAATCAACACACACATATACACACACAAAAAACAGTTGGATTTCTATACACAAATAATGAAAAATTTAAAAAGTAGATGATGAAAACAACTGCATTCATAGTAACATTAAAAAGAATAAATACTTCAGAGTAAATTTAACCAAAGAGGCAAAAGACATGTACACGAAAAACTACAAAACATTTATGAAAGAAATTTAAAAAAATATAAACAAATGGAAAGACATCCGTGTTCATGGATTGAAAGACTTAATACTAAGATGACAATACTACCTAAAGTGACCTACAGAGCCCTGGCTTGTGTGGCTGAGTTGGTTAGGCATTGTCCTATGCACCAAAAGGTTACAGGTTTGATTCATACTCAGGGCACATGCCTTGGTTGTGGGCTCAATCTAGAATACAGGGCATACAGGGGGCAGCCAATCGATGTTATGCTCACACATCAATGTCTCTCTCTTTCTCTCTAAAAACAAACAAACAAAAAAAACCACAATAAAATATTTAGAAAATAATAAAATAGATTTAAAATAATTACTATCAAAATCTCAATGATGTTTTATAAAGAAATAGAAAATTCTGTTGTAAAAAAAAAGAATAAGAATCTCAGAGGAACCAGAATAGCCAAAACAATCCTAAAAAGGAAGAAAAAAGTTGTCCAACTAATAATTCCTGATTTCTAAACTTGCTACAAAGTAACAGTAATCAAAATAGTGTGGTATTGGAATAAGAACAGACATTTAGACCAATGGAACAGAATACAGAACCAAGAAATGAACCCTACACAGATGGTCAATTGATTTTCAAAAAGGGTGCTAAGACTACTAAATGTGGAAAGGTCTCTTCAACAAATGGTCCTAAGAAAACTATATATCCACAGGTAGAAAAATTAAGTTGGACCCGTACTTTAGGCTATATAAA
Source organism: Eptesicus fuscus (assembly GCF_027574615.1). Taxonomy (NCBI): domain Eukaryota; kingdom Metazoa; phylum Chordata; class Mammalia; order Chiroptera; family Vespertilionidae; genus Eptesicus; species Eptesicus fuscus. The sequence goes on from NC_072473.1 coordinate 49,409,633, forward strand.
AAATTAACTTAAAATAGAATAAAGAAACACCCAGCCCCAGCAGACAGAGCCACAAGCTGTGGATTGGTGATATCTCCAAACATGATACTCAGGTCCATTCAGAAACAGTGTCTGACGCTGTCCTGCACTGGAGATTGGGAGTCATTGCAGATCAACCTAATACAACACAAACCCAAATAGGCAGCCAAAATGGGGAGACCATCTCCAAATGAAAGAATAAGAGAATTCTCCAGAAGAGGTCAATGAAATGGAGATAAGAAATTTATCAGACATAGAGTTCAGAATAATGATGTTAAAGATGCTCAATAGCATGAGAAAAGATATAGTAACTAAGAAGAATGACATAGCACTAACAGTGGGAGAAATACACAGCAGATTAGGGGAAACTGAGGATCAGATTAGTGAATTAGATGACAAGGTAGAAATTATTCCTCAATCAGAGAACCAAAAAAAAACAAAAAACACCCATTATAAAAAAACAGGAGGACAGTTTAAGGGAACTGTGGGGCAACATGAAACAACAGTATATGCAGCACAGGAATTCGAGAAGGAGAAGAAAGTGAGCAAGGGATAGAGAACCTGTTTGAAGAAATAATGGCACCTAACCTGGTAGAGAAAAAAGTCACACAAGTTCAAGAGGCATACAGAGTCCCAAGCAAGAAGAACCCCAAACAGGCCCACGTCCAGACACATCATAATTGAAATGCCAAAAATTAAAGACAAAAAGAGAAACTTAAAGACAGCAAGAGAAAAGCAATTTGTTACCATAAATGAGCTCCCATAAGGCTGTCAGCTGATTTCTCAACAGAAACTCTACAGGCCAGGAGGGAATGGCATGAAGTATTCAAGATAATGAGAAGCAAGGATCTGAAACCAAGATTACTATTTCCAGCAAGACTATCATTCAAAATAGATGATGAAATAAAGAACTTCCCAGATTAAAAAAAGAAAAAGAAGAAAAAGGCTAAAGGAGTTTGTCAACACCAAAGGAGCACTGCAAAAAATATAAAGGGACTTCTGTAATGAGAAGAAGAGAGAGAGAGAGAGAGAGAGAGAAAGAGAGAGAGAGAGAGAAACATAGGCATAAAGAACTAAAATGTCAATAAATAAGCACTTATCAATAATAATGTAAAGGAATTAAATGCTCTAAACAAAAGATATAGGATAGCTTAATGGATACAAAAAGATGACCCAAATATATTCTGTCTACAAGAGACCCAGTTTAGAACAAAAGACTCACACAGGATGAGAGTGAAGGGATGGAAAACATTTTTCCATGCAAATGGAATTTAAAAAAAAAACCTGGAGTGGCAATAGTCATAACTGACAAAATAGACTTTATAATGAAGGCCATCACAAGAGACAATAAAGGTCACCACATAATACTAAAGGAATTTACCCAATAGGATATAACCCTGGTAAACATATATGCACCCAATATAGGAGCACCTAAATATATATATATATATGCATATGCACACACACACACACACACAACTTCTGGAGGACTTTAAGGGAGAGATCAATAGAAATACAGTCATAATAGGGGACTTTAATACCCCACATGCGGCTCGCGAGCTGCGGTTTGCCGCTCTGTTGACTAATGAATTTGCCGACCACTGCGTAAGGCATTATACCCTTACCCAGAAGTTTTGACTTCAGGTTAAAGACATTACTACATTATTAAAATGTCTTTTAAGTTTTTTTCCCTAAGGCAGTGGTCGGCAACGAGCCGCAGTTTGCCGACCACTGGCATAGATCATACAGACAAAAAATTAACAAGGAAACAGTGACTCTAAAGGACGCACTGGATCAGATGGATTTAATTGACATTTATAGAATATTTTACCCCAAAGCTGCAGAATATACATACTTCTCAACTAAACGTGGGTCATTCTCAAAGGTAGACCACATGTTAGAACACAAAACAAGCCTCTACAGGTTCAAAAAGATTGAAAGCATATCAAGCACCTTTTCAGATTATAATGAAATGACATTAGAAATCAACTACAGTAAAAACACTCAAAAACATTCAAATACATGGAGGCTAAATAGCATGTAATTAAACAATGAATGAGTGACCAATGAGATTAAGAAAGAAATTAAAAAAAAAAAAACTTTCTGGAAACAAATGAAAATGAACACAAAACAATCCAAAATCTCTGGGACATAGCAAAAGCAGTCCTGAGAGGGAAGTTCATAGCATTACAAGCCTACATCATGAGTGGGAGGATGGGGGGACTATAGGGGGATAAGGACACATTTGTAATACCTTAATCAATAAAGGAAAAAAAAACAATAAAAATTAATAATAAACGATTTTACCATACAACTTAAAGAATTAGAAAGAGAACAAGGAAAGCCCATGTAAGTAGAAGGAAGGAAATAAAGATTAGAGCAGAAATAAATGACATAGAGACTGAAAAAACAATACAAAATATAAAAAACTAAATAAAGCTCTAATAGATAAGACCTAAAACTATGGAACTCTTATAAGAAACAGAGGAAATCTTTATGGCATTATATTTGAAAATGATTTCTTAGATATATCATCAAAATCTTGGCTATAGAAGAAAAAATAGATAAACTGTACTTCAAAATTTTAAATTTTCACAATGATGAAAACCAGCCCACAGAATGGGAAAAAATATCTGCTAATCATATATCTGATAAGGGATTAGTATCCAGCAGAGTTAAGGTACTCCCACAACTCAACAACAACAAAAAACAAACAACCCAAATAAAAAATGGTCAAAGGATTTCTCTAAAGAGGACATACAAATAGTCAATAAGCATATGAAAAATTGTTTAACATCATCTGCCATTAGGTAAATGCAAATGAAAACCACAATAAGATAATACTTCACTATTATTAGGATAACCATTATCAAAAACACAGAAAATAACAAGTGTTGGTAAGTCTATGGAGAAACTGGAACACTTTTTCATTGCTGGTGGGAATGTGAAAGGTATAGCCATTGTGGAAAATGATTTGGCAGTTCCTTAAAAAGTAAAACTTAGATTCCATATGATCCAACAATTTCAGTTCTATATATATACCCAAACATATAAAAAGCAAGAGTCAAAAAAACAAAATATATATATATATATATATATATATATATACACACACACACACACACACATACATACATACATACACTGAGTGGCCGGATTATTATGACCTCTGAATGCATAATAATCTGGCCACTCAGTATATATATATGTGTGTGTGTGTATATATATATATATATATATATATATATATATATATGGCCCCAGTGCATGAATTCGTGCATGGGTGGGGTCCAGCCAGCCTGGCCAGGGGGAGGGGACATGGGCAGTTGGCCAGCCTGCCTGCTGGTCGAACTCCTGGTCAAGGGGACAATTTGCATATTAGCCTTTTATTATATAGGATATACACTGAGTGGCCAGATTATTATGTGTTCAGAGATCATAATAATCTGGCCACTCAGTGTGTGTGTGTGTGTGTGTGTGTGTGTGTGTGTATGTATATATATATATCAGTCATATTCATAAAAGTCAAAAGGTATAAACAACCCAAATATACATCAAAACATAACGGAAAAACAAAATGTGTTATACATATATATATATACAATGGAATATTATTTGGCCTTAATAAGTAATGAACAAAATAAATTAAATTCAAAGGAATGTATATTATAAATTTTTAATATTTTTTATTTTCCCACTGCCACAACATTCTCACAAACAGGCTGTGAGCCCTTTGCCCAGGTGACCTTGTGCCCGTGTGATAAAGCTGGTCCCTACCACAATTTTCCCTTCTTGTCCTTCCCTGACTGTGATTTAGTATTCAAACACACCAATGAAGTTCCCTCATGACTTTTGCTTGTGTACTCCACCCTGACACCAATAAAGGCACCTACTCATGGTTTTTTTTCTCTCTTCTACTCTCTTTTTTTCTTTTTTTTCTCTTCTCTTTTCTTCTCTTCCCTTCTCTTCTCTTCTCTATTTTCACTTCCCTTCCCTTCTTCTCCTCCTCTTCTCTCCCTCCCTCTTCTTCTCTTTCTTCCACCTCTCTCCTTCCCATTCATTCTCTCTCAGTCATCCTTCCTTCTCTTCTCTTCACTTTTCTCTTTTCTTTTCTCTTCACTTCCCTTGCCTTATCCTTCTCCTCCTCTTCTCTCTCTCCCTCCCTCTTTCTCCTTCTCTTTCTTTCACCTCTCTCTTTCCCATACATTCTTTCTCACTCATTCTCCCTTCCTTATCTCTCTCTTGTGCTCTGGCTCCTCCCCTTTCACTTCCTTGAGCCCACTGCCTTGGAGCTCCTCCCATAGGGCCTCATGCATGCAGGGCAGTGCCTCCCAATTATAGGTCCTGTGAGTATAATAAATGTCTCACTTTTATACAACTCTCCATGATATTAATACACGTATGCACCTGAATGAAATAAAAAAACATTTTAAGTAACATAATTATTCCTGACAAAACATGCCACAACATGGATAAACCATGAAAACACATCCTACCTAATAAAACAGTAATATGCAAATTGACCGCACCTTCGCTACACCTAAGCCACGCCCACCAGCCAATCAGAGCAAGTATGCAAATAAACCCGACAAAGATGGCGGGAAATTTGCATATATAGGCGCCCAGAGCTGACCCCTGCCATCCGAGGCGGGGAGCTGGGTGTCCGCTCCAGCTCCAGGCCAAAAGCCGGCGGCGGCTTTTGGCCTGGTGCACGAGGGGACCCCCTGCCATCGGAGGCGGGGAGCTGGGTGTCCGCTCCAGCTCCAGGCCAAAAGCCGGCGGCGGCTTTTGGCCTGGTGCACGAGCGGACCCCCTGCCATCAGAGGCGGGGAGCTGGGTGTCCACTCAGGCTCCAGGCCAAAAGCCACCAGCAGCAACAGCTTTTGGCCTGGTGCACGAGCGGACCCCCTGCCATCACAGGCGGGGAGCTGGGTGTCCATTCAGGCTCCAGGCCAAAAGCCACCGCGGCAGCGGCTTTTGGCCTGGTGCAAGAGCGGACCCCCTGCCATTGAATGCAGGGAGCTGGGCGTTTCTTCGGCCTGGTGCACAAGCGGACCCCCTGCGATTGATCACCTGGGCAGGGAGCTAGGGGTCTGCTTTCGGCCGGGGCAGGAGCGGACCCCCTGCGATTGATTGTAGGGAGCTGGGGGTCTGCTCCTGCCCAAGAGGCTTTCGGTCTGGGCAGGCCTGGGCAGGGGCTGAGCCGGTGATCAGAGGGAGCTGGAGGTCCCCTTCCCAGGCCTAAAGCTTCGGCCAGAGGCTTTAGGCCTGGGAAGGACCCAGCCTCCATTGGTGTGAACTATAGAGGAAACACCTTTTCTGACTGCACATTGGCTAAGCTTCCTGTATGCCACTGGTAATATTCTTAGTAACTTGGGTAATAAGAATCCAAAAAGGTGATCTAGGGTTTTTCCACCACACTTCTGGGGAAAAAAACGAAGGTCCGCTGCTGGAGGGGCTAAGAAATATCATATCCTGCCCTAGCCAGTTTGACTCAGTGGATAGAGCCTCAGCCTGCAGACAGCAGGGTCTCGGTTTGATTCTGATCAAAGGCATGTACCTAGGTTGCAGGCTCCTCCCTGGCCGGGGCCCAGATCAGGGCTCATACAGGAGGCAACCAATCAAAGTGTTTCTCTCTGTCTTTCCCTTTCTCTTCCACATTCTCTAAAAGTCATTGGAAACATACCCTCAGTTGAGGATAAAAAATAAAGAAATCCATATCCTATGAAAGACACATCTTGAAAATGCCTAAAGAAAGTTATCATTTTTTCTTGGTGAAGGGACTGGAGTCCGTGTTGATGAAAACACCTTGGTAGCTGCGGTGACTGACAGTGGCTGCAGCAGTGGGGTGATGGGGCTGGTGCCTTCCCCAGACCAGCTCAGTTGCCTCCCACAAAGGGAGGCCAGACTGCGGCTTAGGTACGCTCCCTGTGGGGCGCGGGCCTAAGCCGTCAGTAGGACATTCCCTGAGGGGTCCCAGTATGTGAGAGGGGGCAGGTTGGGCTGAGGGACCCCCAATCCCCAGTGCACGAATTTTGTGCACCAGGCCCCTTGTTAAGTAAAATAAGCCAGACACAAAATGTTAGATTGTATGATTCCACTTATATGAGGTATGTTGAATACACAAATCCATAGAAACAGAAAATAGAATATAGTTTACAAAGCTTTGAAGGGAGAAAGCAGTGCAGTATTGTTTAGTGGGTACAGCGTATTTTTTAATATATTTTTATTTATTTCAGAGAGGAAAAGGGAAAGAGAGATAGAAACATCAATGATGAGAGAGAATCATTGATCGGCTGCCTCACGCATGCACACCCTACACTGGGAATCAAGCCCACAACCAAAGCATGTGCCTGACTGAGGAACAAACCATGACCTCCTGGTTCATAGGTTGACACTCAACCACTGAGCCACAAAGGCAGGACGGGTATAGCATTTTCAATTGTAATGATGAAAATGTTCTGAAATGAATAGTGCTGATGTTTACTTTTAGTGCCACTTAGAATGGTTAAGATTATATATTTTGTCATATATATTTGGCCACAAAAAAGAAACTAGGTCAAGAAACTATTCAAAGAGGTTTTGCTAAGTCTAAATAAAATTAACTACAATAACTAAAGAACGTATTTGCATATATGCACAGCCCATGGACCATAATGTGGTGAAGGCCTGGGGTGAGGTGGGGATGGGGTGAAGGAGGGCAAAGGTGGGGGTAAACGGGAGACATCTGTTAAACTGTGAACAATTTTTTAAATTAACTACAAGTATTATTTAATTAGGGGAGGATGGGGGGTAAATAGTAAAGTGAAACTAAAATACCAATCAACGCCCTAACTGGTTTGGCTCAGTGGATAGAGCATCGGCCCACAAACTGAAGAATCTCAGGTTCGATTCTGATCAAGGGCTTGTACCTTGATTGTGGGCTCAATCCCCAGTAGGGGGCGAGCAGGAGACAGATGATCAGTGTTTCTCTCTCATCTATGTTTCTCACTCTCTATCCCTCTCCCTTACTCTGTAAAAAAAATCAATAAAAATATGTTTAAAAAATAAAATAAAATACCAGTCAACAATGAAATAGAATATAGGAGAAGGTAGTTAAGTTTTAGGTATTCTAAGGATATTGTCTTATTATGAAATATTTAAGTGTACCAATAAATGAGCGCTGGCCAGTGTGGCTCAGTAAGTTGTAGCATCGTCCAGTATATCAAAATGTGGCAGGTTCAATTCCCAGTCAGAGCACATACCCAAGTTACGGGTTCAATCCCTGGTCAGGGCATGTACAAGAGGCAACCAATCAATCTCTCTCTCTCTCTCTCTCTCTCTCTCTCTCTATTTCCCTCGTCAATTTTTTTAAAAGAATTTTTTTAAATAAAAAAACCAATGTCATTGGTGAAAACCATAACAAAACAAGTTACAATACGACAGAAGGCAGGAAATGAGAAAAAAATAAAATAAATATATCAATGAGGAAAAAAATAACATGGCAGAAATAAGTCTAACTATATAATAAGTGCAATAAATGTAAACAAATAATCCTATTTAATAAAACAGTAATATGCAAATTGACCGTACCTTTGCTATGCCCACAACCAATCAGAGCGAACAAGATGGTGGTTAATTTGCATATGCTGAGGGAGGGAGGAGTGAAGAAAACAGAAAGCATGGCGGCTGCGCGGGTGGGCGGTGGCGCAGCTGTGGAGCATGAGGCCATGGTGGCCTCTGAGGCAGTGGTGGGCAGTGTGAGCAGTGGCAATGCGGCCACAGCTGTGCAGGCGGCGGTGGGCGGGGCGCGCAGTGGAGGCTGCTGGCGGGGCGTGGCGGGTGGTGTGCGAGGCTGAGGTGGCCTTGGAGGCGGTGGTGGCTGTGGGTGGGGCGGGTGGGCGGGTGGGGCGCGCAGCAGTAGTGCGCGGGGCTGAGGAGGCGGCTGCAGCGGGGCTGAGGAGGCGGCTGCAGCATGCTCGGAGGGTCGGGGTGATCAGAGGTGGCGGCAGCGCAAGGCCACAGAGGCAGCTGCGGCAGCAGGCGCAGAGGGCCGGGAGTGAGGGGCGAGGCGGGCTGGGTTGGGTGGGCGGGACGGGCGGGAGGCTCCCCGGCGGGAGGCTCCTGTCCGTTCGGCCCGCCCTGCCCGCCGCAGCTGGAGAGGTGGTGGGGGGGGGGCGGGAGGGAAGCCCGCAAGAAGTCTTACAGGAAATATTCCTGCAACGGCTCCCTAGTTAAAGAAATAAAAGGAAACATTGGTTTTCCTTGAAGAATGGCTATATCCTGTGTACAGGAAGCACAACTAAAACATAAACACTCAGAATGGCTGAAAATAATATAATGGAAAATAAATATACTAAGGAAATGCTAGCTAAAAAAGACAATATAAATATCAGACAAAAAAGCAAATAAAATCATTAACCAAAGAACTTATATGCATTATACACAGCCCTTGGACACAGATGATAGTGCAGTGAAGGCCTGGGGTAGGGTAGGGGACAGATGGAGGAGGAAAAAAGGGATGGCAATAGGGGATATCTGTAATACTGTAACAGTTTAAAAAACCATTGAAATGACTAAAAATTTATTTTAATAATAGGCACAATGCACCAAGAATATGTCTTAAATCTGTATGTATCTAATAGAATGTCCTCAAGTAGATATACAGAATTAAAAGAAATGACAAATTCATAATCATAATGAGAGAATTTAACAGCACTGATAAAGAAGAAAAAAATTGTCAGTATGAGTATAAAAAGTTGATCATAAAGACAAGCAATATCTAATTTTTTATAATCTATCTATCTACAGCCGTGTGCCCAACATTCTGGTAGTGTGTGTGTGTGTGTGTGTGTGTGTGTGTGTGTGTGTGTGTTGTTAATCCCCACCCAAGGATATTTTCCCATTGATTTATACATAACGTGGAGGGAGAGACAGAGAGAGATAAACATTGATTTGAGAGAGACACATCAATTGGTTGCCTCCCATATGGGGATTGAGCCTGCAACCATGATATGTGCCCTTGACCAGAACTGGACTCTGGATGGACCCTTCAGTTCGCAGGCCAATGTTCTCTCCACTGAGACAAACTGGCAAGGGCCCAACATTCTGTTTTTTAGTGTATTTGTAACATTAACAAAAACTAACTACATGACAGACTGCAGAGAAGTTTAAAAATCACCATGCAAATTATCTTATGAGATCATAAAGCAACAAATTCAGGAAGCAATAATAAAGATAGCCAAAACACAAAGCATAATTGGACCTGAAAGATTCACCACTAAATAATTCATAAGTTAAAGAAAAAGTCATTTTAAAAATTGAAAATACAATGAATGACAAAAACACAACATATCAAAAGTTGTAGTATGCAGCTAAAGTGGTTCTTATTGGACATTTGTACCTTAAATGGTTATATTAGAAAACAAGAATAAGTGAGAAGCCTGGCATCAATTTTAAAAGCTAGAAAAAGAAACTAGTCTCCAGGAAAATGTAGAATAAATGAAACAGTAAGTATAGAAGCAGAAAATATTGAAAAATTTAACATATTGAAAGAGCAACAAAATCAAAAGTAGATTTTTTAAATGTTACTTTATCTTTTTTCTATTGATGAGAGATGGAGATAGAGAGAGAGAGAAAGATCAAGTTGTTGTTCCACTTATCTATACATTAATTGGTTGATTCTTATATGTGCTCTGATTGCTTATCGGGACAATTCTCTAACCAACCAAGCTATCTAGCAACCTGGCCAGAGTAAAAGTAGTTTTTGGAAAAGACTAAAAATACAGGCAAGCATATAGCAAGACTGATCAAGCAAAAAACAAATGGCAAAAAAAAAAAAAAATAAAATAAATTAGGAATGAAAGGGGATATAATTACAAATACAGAAGAGACTGTAAAATCATAAAATAATTCTATAAATAATTATGCAAATAATTTTGAAAAATTAGTAAAAGGAGCAATTACTTAGAAATAGTTCAGATAATTATTTACATTAGGAGAGACAATTAACATTAAAAATATAAGTAGGAATAATTCAGACAAAAAAAGGGTAAATACTTTAAATTTACAAATTCTAAAACAATATTGAAAAATAAAGAAAAGAACTCCTCTTCCATAAATGTTGAGCTAAATCATTTACATAGATGGGGAAATTTCATCATAATTACCTAAATTAACAATAACGACAAAGAAATCCAGGAAATCTGAATGGACAACCACTAAAATTTGCAATATAAACTACAAACTCCCCACTGTTACCTACACCATTTTCCCTATAACAAAGGCAGAAAGTTCAGGCAGTTTTATAGGTGAATTTTAACAAACTTTAAGAATCAAATAATTTTTACAAGCTGTTTCAGAGAATTAAAAAAAGAGAGATAAAAGGATTTCTGTTCCCACAAAGTTAGACATACTTTTCCCTATTCCTTCACTAAGTTAAAAACCATAGACATTATATATGAAACATACATAAGACTCTGAAAAGTAAAGAGAAAAAGTAAATTTAGCTTTAAAGTGCTGAGAGAAAAAAAGCTATCAACTTACTAATAGTAAATTGGGAAACAAATCTGAGGAAATCACCCAGAGTAAAAACACAGAGAAGAAATAGCTGTAAAAATATATATTTAAAACAAGAGGGACAAGACTAGAACAAGAAACCCTGATAGAAATTCTGTCAGCTTGAACAAAAGACACTGACCTGAATTCCCTGGATTACATTTTGGCTTCATATAGCCCAGGCTGATGCTGAAAAAGCCAACAATCTGGAAATAACAAAGGACACAGATGAAAAAAAATGGGCCATGTAAAGCCTGTTCTCTTTAGCCCAAGGGCAAGAAAAGAAGCATCCTACTAAGACAGAAAACATTTATACAATAACTACTCTATAACAAGAAACACAACAGAAAAAACTCACCCACCCTGCCAACAAAGGCCAAATTGGGGCCTGTAATGTGGTGCCCCAACCTCCATCACATCACCATGGTGGTATCAGAGAAGACCAAGTGGGATGCTCATCCCTGCAAATTAGTAACAAGCTACCTATCTACTTCCCATAATGTCACTCTATATTAGAGGGTGCCTGATTTTTTACTCTCAGCCAGCATTAATGAGCCTTCCCGATAGTGTGATGTGTGTGGAAGCCTAATGTAGAGCCAAGACTGGACTTCCACACTCACCCAGTAATACAAGGCCATCCCATCCTCACAATGGAGGTGCATAGGAAGCAATACTGAAGCACTCCTGTGTCTCCCAGAAAAGATGATACTAGTGGAAGCCTAGTACAGACCTGAATACCTATCTCTCCCTCAGCAGAAAGCATGGTAACCCTGAGAAAGAATGGGAAGCTTGGACTTCTGCCCCAACCTGGGAGTAATTAGGTTGCATGTGTTCATCCAGAGAAGTGGTGTAAGAGATAGCTTGCTAAAACCAAAGATAATTAAGATCCAAGTTCTCATACCATAATTCCCAAAATGTCCAGACTTCAATAGAAAACCATTTATAATGTCAAATACTGGGAAGGTCTCAAGCTGCATGAGAAAAAACAATCAGCAGACACACAGAGATGATACAAATGCTAGAATTATCTGACAATGATCATAGAGTACCAATGATAGAAATAAAACAATTATAAGCATGCTTGAAACTAGAAAAAATAGAAAGTCTCAACAAAGAAATGGAAACTACCAACAGAAAAGGAAAATACTAAGAAAAGAACAAAGGAGAAAAATACAATAACTGAAGTAAAATAAATCTCAATGGATAGACTAAATAGCAAAACAGAGAGGAAAAAAGAAAGGATCAGTGCACTTGAAACAGAACAATAAACATTACTCAATCGGAAAAACCAGAATACTAGAATGGAAAAAGAGAGAGAGAGAAAAATATCAGAGCCAAAGATTTCACTTTCATGACATCACTCCTCAAAAGAGTGGGAAAAGAGAACAACAATGAAGAAGTACTCAAAGAAATAATGGCTGAAATTTTTAACTTGGCAAAGACAAGAATCTGCAGATTCAAGAAGTTAAGGGAACTCCGAACCAGATAACCCCCAAATATCATTGTCAAACTATTAAAAACAAAAGACTAAGAAAAAATCTTGAAAGCAGGGAGAGAAAAATGACACATTACCTATAAAGGAAAAATGTTAATGACAGAAGATTTTGCATCAAAAAATAAAGGCCAGGAGTAAGTGGCACAACATTTTGGAAGCACTGAAAAAACAACAACAACAAAAAAAAAAACAACTGTGAACCCAGCATTATACATCCACTGAAACTCTCCTCTTGAATAAGAACAAAATGAATACATTTGCAGGTGAAATAAAATTAAAATGTTTTTGTCACTAAAGAATGGGTAAAGGAAGTTCTGTAAACAGAAAGAAAATGCTAAAAGAATAAATCTTTGAACATGAAGGAAGAATAGCAATAATAGCAAAAAATATGGTTAATTACAATAGATTTACTTTTCGGAGTTTTCCAGTTATTTTTGACAGTTGAAGCAAAACCTATAACACCATCCAGTGAAGTTATCAATGTATGTAGAGGAAGTATTTCTTTTTTTAAATATATTTTATTGATTTTTTACAGAGAGAAAGGGAGAGGGATAGAGAGCCAGAAACATCAAGAGAGAAACATCGATCAGCTGCCTCCTGCACACCCTGTACTGGGGATGTGCCCACAACCAAGGTACATGCACTAGACTGGAATCAAACCCGGGACCCTTCAGTCTCAGGTCGACGCTCTATCCACTGAGCTAAACTGGTCAGGTCTTCTTTTTTCTTTTTATTGTCAAAAGTTTTACATAGTCTCCTTTTTCCCCAACTGACCCCCTCCCCCCCCCAACCATTCCGACACTGGGCAAGCCCCCACCACCCCAGTGTCTGTGTACATTGGTTATGCTATATGCATGCATACAAGTCCTTTGGTTGCTCTCTAACCCTCCCCACCCCACGTCTCCTGCCATTTATCTCTGGATCTATTTTTGTTCATCAAATTATGTTGATCATTATATCCCACAAATGAGTGAGATCACATGATATTTGTCTTTCTCCGACTGGCGTATTTCACTTAGCATAATGCTCTCCAGTTCCATCCATGCCATTGCAAATGGTTAAAGTTCCTTCTTTTTTATAGCAATGTAGTATTCTATTGTGTAGACATACCAGTTTTCTTATCCACTCATCTGCTGATGGGCACTTAGGTTGTTTCCAAATCGTAGCTATAGTAAATTCTGCTGCTATGAACATAGGGGTGCATATATCCTTTCTGATTGGTGTTTCTGGTTTCTTGGGATATAGTCCTAGAAATGGGATATAGTCCTAGAAATGGGTCAATGGGAGTTTCATTTTTAACTTTTTGAGGAAACTCCATACTGTCTTCCAGAGTGGCTGTACCAGTCTGCATTCCCAACAGCAGTGCACGAGGGTTCCTTTTTCTCGACATCCTTGCCAGCACTTGTAATTTGTTGATTTGTTGATGATAGCCATTCTGACAAGTGTGAGATGATACCTCATTGTTGTTTTGATTTGCATTTCTCAGGTGATTAGTGACTTTGAGCATGTTTTCATATGTCTCTTGGCCTTCTGTATGTCTTCTTTCAAAAAGTATCTACTTAGGTCCGTTGCCCATTTTTTTGATTGGCTTGTTTATCTTCCTTTTTTTTTAAACTTATACATATGAGTTCTCTGTAAATTTTGGAAATCAACCCCTTATCTAAAATAGAATTGGCAAATATGTTCTCCCCTACAGTGGGCTTTCCTGTTGTTTCGTTGATGGTTTCTTTTGCTGTGCAGATGATTTTTATTTTAATGTACTCCCATTTGTTTATTTTCTCCTTAGTCTCCACTGCCCTAGGAGCTGTGTCAGTAGAGATATTGGTATGACCTATGTCTGCTATTTTGCTGCCTATGGAGTCTTGTAGGATTTTTATGGTTTCCCGTCTTACATTTAAGTCCTTTAGCCATTTTGAGTTTGTTTTTGTGTATGATGTAAGTTGGTGATCTAGTTTCATTTTTATGCATGTATCTGTCCAAATTTCCCAGCACCATTTATTGAAGAGACTGTCTTGACTCCATTGTATGTTCTTGCCTCCTTTGTCAAATATTAATTGAGGATAATGGTTTGGGTCAATTTCTGGGTTCTCTGTTCTGTTCCATTGGTCTATATGTCTGTTCTTGTGCCAGTACCAGAAGTTTTGAGAACTGTGGCTTGGTAATATAGCTTGATATCAGGTAATGTGATCCCTCCAACTTTGTTCTTCTTTCTCAGGATTGCTGTGGTTATTTGGGGTCTTTTTTTTATTCCAGATGAATTTTTGGAGAGTTTTTTCTAGATCTTTGAAATATGCCTTTGGTATTCTAATGGAGTTTGAATTGCATCTGTAGATTGCTTTGGGGAGTATGGATATTTTAATGATGTTGAGTCTACCAATCCATGAACATGATATGTTCTTCCATTTGTTTATATTTTACTCTATCTCTTTTTCCAATGTCCTGTAGTTTTCCGCGTATAGGTCTTTTACCTCCTTAGTTAAGTTTATTCCTAGGTATCTTAATTTTTTGGTGCAATGGTAAATAGGACTGTTTTGTTTTGTTTTTTTTTTTTTCATTTCTCTTTCTATGAGTTCATTATTGGTGTATAAAAAGGCCATTTATTTCTAGGTGTTAATTTTGTATCCTGCTACATTGCCAAAATCATTGATTAGGTCTAGTAGTTTTTTTATGGAGCCTTTGGGGTTTTCTATGTACCTTATCATGTCATCTGTGAATAAGGACAGTTTTACTTCTTCTTTTCCCAATTTGGATGTCTTTTATTTCTTCTTCTTATCTGATTGCTATGGCTAGCCCTTCCAGTACTATATCTAACAGGAGTGGTAAAAGTGGGCATTCCTTCTTGTTCCCGGTCTTAGGGGAAATGAGTTTAGATTTTGCCCATTAAGTATGATATTGGCTGTAGGTTTGTCATATAAGGCTTTTATTGTGTTGAGGTATGATCCCTCTATTTCCACTATGCTGAGAGTTTTATCAAGAAAGGTTGTTGGATTTTGTCAAATGTGTTTTCTGCATCAATTGATATGATTATGTTATTTTTGTCTCTCAATTTGTTTATGTGATGTATCACATTTATTGATTTCTGGATATTGTACCCTTCTTACATCCCCAGAATAAATCCCACTTAGGCATGGTGTATGATCTTTCTGATATAATGCTGGATCCGATTTGCTAGAATTTTGTTGAAGATTTTCGCATTTATGTTCATCAAGAATATTGGCCTGTAGTTCTCTTTTTTGTGGTGTCTTTATCCAATTTTGGAATTAGGGTAATGCTGGCTTCATAGAATGAGCTTGGAAGTGTGCCTTCCTCTTGAATTTTTTGGAATAGTCTGAGGAGGATAGGTTTTAGTTCTTCTTTGAATGCTTGATAGAACTCCCCTGTAAAGCCATCCGGACCAGGGCTTTTGTTTGCTGGAAGATTTGGAAGATTTGTGATCGCTACTTCAATTTCTTCGATGGTTATCTGCCTATTCAGGTTTTTTTATTCTTCCTGATTGAGTTTTGGGAGCTTGTATTTTTCTAAGAATATGTCCATTTTGTCTAGGTTGTCCATTTTGTTGGAATAGAGTTGCTCATAGTATTTTATCATAACCGTTTGTATTTTGTGGGATCGGTTATTACTTCACCTCTTTCATTTCTGATTTTGTTTATTTGGGTCCTCTCTCTTTGCTTCTTGCTGAGCCTAGCTAGAGGTTCATCAATCTTGTTTATCCCTTCAAAGAACCAGCTCTTGTTTTTGTTGATCTTTTGTATTGTTGTTTTTTGGTCTCTATGTGGTTTATTTCCACTCTGATCTTTATTATTTCCTTCCTTCTGCTTACACTGGGTTTCCTTTTGCTCTTTTTCTAACTCTTTCAATTGTAGGGTTAGATAATTTATTACCATTTTTTCTTGTTTTTTAAGGTAGGCCTGTAGCTGTGAACTTCCCTCTCAAGACTGCTTTCACTGTGTCCCATAGATTTGGATTGTTGTGTTGTAGAGGAAGTATTTCATACATGTTATAAATGGGAAGTAGGAAAGGGACATAAAAGAACTAAATAAACTATACTTCACTAGAATGTAAAATGTCAACACCAATAGACTGTGAGAAAGTATATGACTAAACATACAAATATACTATATTTAGGCAAATATGCATATATATGCAAATATAATCCTCTCTAATAAAAGAGTAATATGCAAATTAACCATCACTCCGCTACATAAGCCATGCCCACCAGCCAAGCCACGCCCACCAGCCAATCAGGGTGAGTATGCAAATTAATCCCAACCAAGATGGCTACCAGAAGGGAGGCTTGGGTTTCCCCGGTAACAGAGAAAGCCAAGCTTTCCACACACTCTGGCAGTCCCAGGCCTCCACTCAAGGATACAAAGTTTCAATTATAGAAGATACATCAATCCCAAGAGAAATGGCTGCCAGCCACGGAGCGAGCAGGAGGCTTGGCTCCACTCCAGGCTACAAAGTTTCAATTGTAGAAGATACATAAATCCCAGATACCAGGGCCTCTGCTTGGGTCGCCAGGGGTGTGGCTGGCCTGCAAACCACCACAGGCCCCTCACCCAGGCCTCTCCACACCCCAAGGGAACCCCACCCTGATCCAGGACACCCTTCAGGGCAAACCAGCTGGTCCCCACCCATGCACCAGGCCTCTATCCTATGTAATAAAAGAGTAATATGCAGATTGACCATCATTCCAACACACAAGATCAAGATAGCTACCCCTATGTGGTCAAAGATCCTGCCCCCATGTGGACACAAGATGGCCACCACAAGATGGCCAGCAGGGGAGGGCAGTTGGGAGGGACCAGGCCTACAAGGGAAGGCAGTTGAGAGGGACCAGGCCTGCAAGGGAGGGCAGTTGGAGGCGATCAACCCTGTAGAGGAGGGCAGTTAGGGGTGACCAGGCCGGCAGAGAAGGGAAGTTGGGGGCAAACAGGCTGGCAGGGGAGCAGTTAAACATCAATCAGGCTGGCATGGGAGTGGTTAGGGGGTGATCAGGCTGGCAGGCAGAAGTGGTTAGGGGCAATCAGGAAGGCAGGCAGGCGAGCAGTTGAGAGCCAGCAGTCCTGGATTGTGAGAGGGATGTCCGACTGCCCGTTTAGGCCCAATCCCATTGGGCAATCGGACATTCCTCGAGGGGTCCCAGATTGGAGAACGTGCAAGCTGGGCTGAGGGACACCCCCCCCGCCCCCGTGCACGAATTTCTTGCACTGAGCCTCTAGTATAAATATATTTACAAATATAATACTTAGAACAACTTTAAAAATCTATACAGAGATATGTTCAAGAAGATCAAAAAACATCTGTACATCCATGTTCATAGCAGCATTATTCATATTAGCCAAAAGGTGGAAGCAACCCAAGTGTCCACCAACTGATGAATGGCTAAAATAAATGTAGTATATACATTCCATGGAATATAATTCAGCCTTAAAATGGAAGGAACTTCTGACACATGCTACAACATGGATGAACTTTGAGGACATTATTTATGCTCAGTTTGATTTCATTTATATGAGGTTATCAAGAACAGTAAAACTCATGGAACCATAAAGTAGAATAGTAGCTGCCAGGGCTGAAAGGGAAAACAGGGAGTTATTAGGCAATAGGTTTTGTTATCAAGATGAAAGTTATCAAGATTGGTTATACAACAATGTGAAAATACTTAATACCACTGAACTGTACACTGAAAAAATGCTAATATGATAAATTTTATGTTATGTATGTTTCGTAACAATTAGATATTTTTTAAAAGAATTATGCTAAAATTTATTATAAATAAATCAAAACGGAATGCTAAAATGAATTCAAGTAACCCAGAGAACACCAGGCAATAAAAATCACGGAAACAGAAAAAACAAGCATGCCCTGGCCAGTGTTGGTTCAGTGGATAGAGCTTTGGGGGTTTCATTCCCATTCGAGGGCACATACCCAGGTTGCAGGTTCAATCCCCGGTCCTGGTTGGGGTGCACGTGGGAGGCAACCAATCAATGTGTCTCTCACACATCGATGTTTTTCATTCTCTCCCCCTCCCTCCCTTCCACTCTTTCTAAAAATGAATAAGAAAAAAATATCCTCTGGTAAAGATTAACAACAACAAAAAAAAAAAAAAAAAAAAACAATATAATGACAGACTTAAGCCCTAACTTATAAATAATTATATTAAATATTAATAATCTAAGTATAGCAATGAGCAGACAGATTGGCAGAGTAGAATAAAAAACACACACAATGCAACTATATGATAGCTATAAGAAAATCACTTAAAATATATAAGTACCTTGAAAATAAAGGTATTTTAAAAAATACACTATGAAAACATTAATTTTTAAAAAGTAGGAATGGAGAAAATATGGAAAACACAAAAAAGTAAAAAGGAAGGGGGAAAACCAAATTTTACCAAAAATTGTTACTATTTAAAGATATTTATTTTTAGAGTTTTTTCTATAGTTATCATTAAAGTAATTGAAGTAATAGTGCATATTCTGTTCCATTTACATATCATTTTGACACATTTAGTGTTATTACAAATTTTGTATATATTATAATTTATAAAATTTATAAATTCATAATTATAATTTATTAAAAGCTTTATATTTTTAATAACTTTTTACAAATGGCTGCATAATATACCAACATGTAGATGTATTATAGTTACCTAACCACTCTTCTATTGTAAGACTAGGTTTTGTTTCTATTTTTTTACCATAACAAATATGTACTGTGGTGCATAAAGCTTTTTATGTTGATATATTTTTATTTATTTCAGAGAGGAAGGGAGAGAGTGAGAGAGATAGAAACATTAATGATGAGAGAGAATCATTGATCAGCTGCCACCTTCATGACCCATACTGTGGATCGAGCCCAAAACCTGGGCATGTGCCCTGACCGGAATTGAATTGTGACCTCCTGGTTCAGAGGTTGACACTCAACCACTGAGCCACACTGCCCATGCCATAAAGATTTTTATATGCTGGTTAAAAAAAAAAAAGGAAAAGCACTCAGAGAAAAAAATAAAAAGCAGGAATGGATATAGTAATATCAATTAAAGAATACATCAGAACATATAACCAGGGACAAAGAATAACATTACATATACATAACAATAAAAGAATCCACCAAGAAGACAGCATTTCACAATGTGTATGTACAGATGTTCAACATACATGAAGAAAACACTGATAGAACCTTAAGAAGAAAGACAGAAATCACACTTCTCTCTCAACAACTGATAGAACTGGACAGAAAATCAGTTACGATATAGAAGAACTGAAAAATACCATCAATAAACATCTATAATAGTGTCAGCAATAAAAAAAATACCATTAACCTAGATGATATAATGTAACACTCCCATCGAACATCAGCAGAATACACATTATTTTTAAACATCCCTAAAACATATACTAATATAAACTACTGCTTTCATTTTCTATATGCTACCATAAAATACTACAGGCCTGGTGCACGAAATTCGTGCATGGGGGGGGTGTCCCCTCAGCCCAGCATGCACCCTCTCCAACCCGGGACTCCTCGGGGGATGTCTGACTGCCGGTTTAGGCCCAATCCCCAGGATCATCCCTCTCACAATCCAGGACCACTGGCTCCTAATTGCTCACCTGCCTGCCTGCCTGATTGCCCCTAACTGCCCCCCCACTGGCCTAGTCGCCCCCAATTGCCACCCCCCACTAGCCTGGTTGCCCCACGCAGCCTGCTGATCAGTCATTTGGTCACCCCTCACTGACCGCCCCTGCCAGCCTGGTCGCCCCACGCAGCCTGCTGCTCAGTCGCCCCTCACTTACCCCCCTGCGGGCCTGGTCGCTCCACACAGCCTGGTAGGTCATCCATTCAGTTGCGATGGTTGCTTAGGCTTTTATATATATAGATTACCACAAATTTGGTGGCTTAAAACAATGCAAATCTATCATCTTAACATTATGGAAGTCAAAAGTTCAAAATGGGTTTCACTGGGCTAGAATCAGTACTGACAGGCCTGCATTCCTTTTAAAGGCTCTAGGGGAAATCCCTTTCCTTTCATTTTCCATCTACCCACACTACTTGGCTTGTGGCCTGATTTCTCCATCTTCAAAGTCAGCAACATCAGGTTATCTTTCTGACTGCCAAATCTGACTCTCTCTTCCTTGCCTCTTCTTTAATTTATAGGGCCCTTGTAAAAGCACTGGGCACATCTAGATAATCCAGGATACTCTTCCCATCTCAACGTCAGTCCATTTGACAAATGTACCTCATTTGCAACCTAATTCACCTTTGTCATATAATGTAACTTATTCCCAAATTTCAGGAATTAAGATATGGATGGACATCTTTGAAGGGCTATTTTTCTGCCTACCACAACCATATCCTGGACCATAAAACCAACTTCAGAAAATTTAAATGAATGCAATTATACAGATAGTGTTCTAAGTTTACCACAGAATCAAACTTAAAATCAATAACACAAAAATATCAAGAAATTTTCCTAAAACTTGAAAACTAACACACTTCTAACTAATTTATGGGTCAAAAGAAGAAAACAAAAGAAATAAAAAATGCATTGGACTAAATGAAAATGAAATAACAACACAACAAAGCTGTTCCTATTTGTAATGAGTAATGACCTCTGTAAAAAACACCAAGTATAGTTGGCCCTGGAACAATGCAGGTATTGGGGCACTGACACCCTGTACAGCCAAAATTCCACTTTTGACTCCCTAAACACTTAACTACTAATAACCAACTATGGGCCGGGAAGCCTTACCAATAACATAAACAGTTGATTTACACTTATTTTGTAGCTAGAAAAAAGAAAATGGAATTACGTATACATTTATTAGAAAAAAATCTATGCATAAGTGGATCCTCACAGGTCAATCCTGTGTTGTTCAATGGTAAACTGTAATCTTAATTAAAATACCTAGAATTAATAAGTGAGTTTAACAAGGTTGTCCAATATAAGATCAACATAAAAAAAACACTCAATTGTATTTCTGAGTACTAGCAATGGATATATGAATACTGAAATTATAAAAATAATTTTTATTTACAATTGTTCTAAAAAGCAGGACAGGTATAAAATTTAACAAATCATACAGGATTTATATGCTGAAAACAACAAAAAGCTGATTAAAGAAATCCAAGGTCTAATAAATGGAAAAACTACCATGATCATGGATTAAAAGACTCAATACAATGAAGATGTCAACTCTCTCCAAATTGATTTACAAATTTAAGCAATGCCTATTAAAATCCCACCAAGACTTTTTAGAGATAGACAAAATAATTCTAAAATGTTTATGTAAGAACAAAGGGACTAAAATAGCTAAAACAATTTTAGAAAAGAATAAAATGGGAAGTATCATTTTGCCTGATTTCAGAACATATTATATAGCAACAGTAATCAAGAATGTATGGTGATGTTCATAGATCAGTGACACATAAAAGGGAACCCAGAAACAGACCCATACAGATATGCCCAACTGATTTCTTTAAACAAACTTCTTTGGAACAATTTGAGATTTACAGAAAAAAAAAAATTGCAAAGATAATACAGAGTTCCTATATACCGCATACCCAATTCCCTTATTATTACCATTAATATGGTAAATGTGTTATAATTAATGAACAAAGAGTGATACCTTATTATTAACTAACTAGGGGCCCGGTGCACGAAATTCGTGCACTGGTGGGAGGGGGGGGGGGGGGGGGGGTGTGCCCCTCAGCCCAATCTGCACCCTCTTCAATCTGGAACCCCTCAGGGGATGTCCAACTTCCAGCAGTCGGACATCCCTCTCACAATCTGGAACCGCTGGCTCCTAACCACTCACCTGCCTGCCTGCCTGATTGTCCCTAACCCCACTGCCTGCCTGCCTGCTCGCCCCTACCTTGATCTCCTGCCAGCCTGATTGCCCCTACCTTGCCCTCCCCTATCAGCCTGATCACCCCAAACTGCCTGTGCCTTGGCCCCCGTCTGGCCTCCCTCTGGAGGCACCACCCCCATAACCCCAATGCTGCTGCCACTGCAGGTGGTTATGGCTGCCTGAGCCTTGGCCTCTGTAGCCACTGCGGCTTTGTCTGGAAAGATGTCCAGAAGACAACCACTCTAATTAGCATATTACCCTTTTATTAGTATAGATTTGGGGACCATTACAACCACGCAGAACTTGAAGAAAACACATGGCCCTGGTCAGTTTGGCTTAATGGAGAGAGCATCGGCCTGTGGACTGAAGAGTCCAGGTTTGATTCTGATCAGGGGCACACATGCCTGGGTTTCGGGCTCAATCCCCAGTAAGGGGCCTGTGGGCGGCAGCTGATCAGTGATTCTTTTTTTTTTTTTTTTTAATATATTTTATTGATTTTTCACAGAGAGGAAGGGAGAGGGATAGAGAGCTAGAAACATCGATGAGAGAGAAACATCCACCAGCTGCTTCCTGCACACCCCCCACCGGGGTATGTGCCCTCAACCAATGTACATGCCCTTAACCGGAATCGAACCTGGGACCTTCCAATCCACAGACCGACGCTTTATCCACTGAGCCAAACCAGTTTCGGCTGATCAGTGATTCTTATCATTGATGTTTCTATCTCTCCCTCTCCCTTTCTGAAATTTTAAAAATATATATATATTTTAAAGAAAACACATGATCTTCACTTTGGGCTTTGTCATCTTACAATATCCTTTGTGCAGTGTTTTAACTTCCCTCAACTTTCCTTTACCCACCTTTAAAGTGCAATCTATTTTGGGGAAGATGATCAGGAAAGTGATTCCAGTGGGTAGAAGTTTTTTTTGGAGGGGATGGGTCATGAAGATATTTAAAAATTGAGCATGGTGATGGTTGTATCACTCTGAATTTACTTTAAAAAACCAGTTCATTATACACTTTAGGTGACATGTACAGTATATGGGTTATATCTCAACAAAGCTGTTCTTTTATTTCTTTTTAAATAAAGACCAGTCTTATAATCAGTTGCAGGTGTTTTCAGAGGCCCCTCAAGATTTGCTTACCATGTCCCAAATCACGGCTGTGATTCCCAGTTGCCTCCACTCCTGGTGGATCTGGATGGTGTGGTTTGCAAAGGAGAAGGTGGCAAGAGGCTTATGGAATTTCGGCAACCCCATTCCCCCGGTCTCCTCATAGGGCACCAGGGCCATTCCCACTGTGCCAGCTCTGCTCCCTTTAACCTGGTGGGCAAAAGAATCCTGCGTGCTCTGGCCAGAAAGTGCATTCTTTCTTAGCTGGCCCCGATGCTTTTTTTAAGGTCGTTTTATGGAGTCAAAAGAATAAACAGAGATGTGGAAAGCTTTTGTCAAGGCAGACACCCAGGGAGCGCCGGGCTCGGCCGGACACGCCCCCCGGGTGGCGATCACCATGAGGACACCCGGGGAGCACCGGGCTCGGCCGGACACGCCCCCCGGGTGGCGATCGCCATGTGGACACCCGGGGAGCGCCGGGCTCGGCCCGGACAGCCCCCCGGGTGGCGATCGCCCCCGGGACACCCACGGAGCGCCGGGCTGGGCCCGGACACGCCCCCCGGGTGGCGATCGCCATGCTGACACCCGGGGAGCGCCGGGCTCGGCCCGGACACGCCCCCGGGTAGCGATCGCCATGCGGATCCCCGGAACTTACAGGATTGGGCGCAGCCATCTTGGTCTTCCCAATGGCCGGATGGGCCACCCGGAGTCCCGCCCCCAGCCTCTGGCAGGCCCAATCATGGGCATAGCGGAGGTGCGGTCAATTTGCATGTTTCTCTATTATAAGGTAAGAAGTCCATATTTTATACAGAGTTCCTTATGTGTTTTTTTTCTAATGTACTCTTAATTTTACAAGATCCCAGACAGGATATCACATTACATTTAGTAGTCATGTTTCCTTGGGTTTCTCTTGGATGTGACAGTTTCTCAGTCTTTCCTTGTTACTGATGGCCTTGACAGTTTTAAGCAGTACCAGTCAGGTAGTTTGTAGAATACTCTGAATTTGGAATTTTGTGATGTTTTTCTCATGATTTTACTAGCATTATGTGTTTTGAGGAGGAAAACACAGGAGTAAAGTTCCATTCTCCTCACATCACATCATATCACAAGTATATACAATCAACATGATTTATCACTGACATTGGTATTGATGCTGACATTGATCACCTGGATGTGTGAGACAATGTTTGTCAAGATTTTCTACTCTAAAATTATTCTTTCTTTCCTCCACCCACACTGCACCTTTGGAGGGAAATCATGATGTGAAGCCCACATTTAAAGAAAGGTGAGTTGTGTTCCACCTCCATGAGGGTAGAGTATCTACATCAATTATTGCCCAAATGATTTTTATCAAAAGTATAAAAACAGACTTCTATTCAAGATGGCAGTACTCACTACCTCCCACAACCACATCCACATTACAACTAAACCACAGAACAACCATCACTCAGAAAGCACCTAAAATATGGCTTAATGGAAGCCCTACAACTAGAGAAGTAAAGAAGAAGCCTCATTGAGACTGGTAGGGGGGATAGAGGCATAGAATGGACTGGTCCAACACCGATGGGTGGCATGTTTTCAATCGGGAGGGATATCTTGGCTGCAGAGGTATATGTGAGGAGTAAAAGGTCCCAGCCCCACACCAGACCCCTCAGCCCAGGGTATCAGTACCAGGAAGAAAAGTGGCCATAACTTCAGGCTGTAAAAACCAGTGGGTAGTGTGGCTGGGTGACACAGAGACTGCTGGAGTTCCGGTTATTCCTCTTAAAGGGCCAGCACATGGATGTACTTGGACACTCCCTAAGATCTAGCACTGGGACAGCAGCTTGAAAGAATCCAGGGACATACAGGGAAGAATTAAATTGTCTACCATAAGGGAAAGAACTGGAGGGCAGTTTTCTTCCAGAGAAAAGTGCTGATAGAGGTCATTGTTCCTATGCTGAGACCTCCCCAACCACAAAGCCCACTGGCAGGTGCCATATCTGACTTTCCATCAACCTGGCTCACACTGTTCCCCTAGCACTGGTGACTCCCTAAGACCCCACCCCACCCAATCTGCAGCCCAACCCAAGCTGTTTGTAGTGGCCTTGCCATATGAATAAGCTATCCTGGCTCAAGCTTCAGACTTTTCTAAAATCTCTCAAACAAGCAGCAGCTGGCCTCAAACATACCTATCAATAAGAGGCCCCAGGCCAGGCACTAGCAGAAACCTGGCTTGGTTCATAGGTTGGCCTCTCCTGGGCACCTCCAAGCCCAACACAAGTAGCAACCATCTGCAGATTGCTATGTAGCTTGTGCCAGATAGTTCCAGGAAGGGCACAGGCAATGACTGACACTGCACCTCCAGGGAGGCCCCAGAGCTAGTGCAGCTGGTGGTCAGCTTCAGATTACAACCCTACCACATCCACGAGCAACACACACAAGGGGCAAACTCAGAGAGCACCAAAGCTCCACTGAAGCAAGTTCAGCACTATAGGGGCATCTCCTGCACAGCAGCTCTTCCACTGTAGTCACAGCTGATACTTAGAGCCAATTGGTCTGGGGTGTCAATCCTTCCCAGCAAGACAACCAGCAAGCAAGGTTCAACTACAAGAGAACAGTGTGCACAGCACATACAGGGGCGCACCCAGAGTGCCCAGCTCAGGTGACTAGGGAGGCTGAGCCACTGAGGCCTATAGGACATTTACTTCACAAGGTCACTCTACTAATTCTAGGAGACATAGCAGCTCTACCTATTACATAGAAACAAATACAGAGAAACATAGAAAATCCAGAGATGAAGCAGTATGTTATAAATGAAAGAATGAAAGAAATCGCCAGAAAAAGAACTACTGGTAAATAAAATGGAAGCAAGAACACTACCAGATACAGAGTTCAAAACACTGGCTAAAAGGATGCTCAACTAAATTAATGAGCTCTTAAAGGAAATTAGTGACAACTTCAAGGAACTTAGAGAGAGCATCAATGATGTAAAAAAGGACCAGTCAGATGGGGATAAAGGGTGGGGTGGGGAGAATGGGAGATATCTGTAATACTATCAATAATAAACAATATAGTTAAATAATGGACCAGTCAAAAATGAAGCATACACTAACTGAAATAAAGAATAATTAACAAGGAGTCAACAGTAGAAAGAGAAAACCAGGAATCAAATAAGCAATTTGGAATGTGAGGATGTAAAAAATACCCAATCAGAACAGCAAAAAAGAAAAAAGAATCCAAAAATATGAAAATAGTGTAATAAGCCTGTGGGACAACTTCAAGGGGTACCAACATTCTTATCATAGGGTTGCCAAAGGGGAAGAGTGGGAGCAATAAATTGAAAAATCTATTTGAAGAAATAATGACAGAAAACTTGGCTTGCCTGGTGAAAGAAATAGACATACAAGTCCAGGAAGCACAGAGAGTCCCAAACAAGAAGAACCCAAAGAGGCCCATACCAAGACACATCATAATTAAAATACCAAAGGTTAAAGACAAAGAGAGAATCTTAAAAGCAGCAAGAGAAAAGCAGTTAGTTACCTACAGGAAAGTGCCCATATGATTGTCAGCTGATTTTCTCAATAGAAACTTTGCAAGCCAGAAGGGAATGGCAAGAAATATACAAAGTGATGAATAGCAAGAACCTACAACCAAGATTACTCTACCCAGCAAAGCTCTCATTTAGAATTGAATGTCAGATAAAGCGCTTCACAGATAAGAAGAAGCTAAAGGAGTTCATCACCACCAAACTACTATCACATGAAATGTTAAAGGGTATTCTTTAAGAAGAGGAAGAAAAAAGAAGAAGAAAAAAAGATAAAAACATGAACAATTAAATGGTAATACATATATATCTATCAACAATTGAAGCTAAAAATCAAAATAAACTAACAATAAATCTAATGAAGAAAATAAACTGGTGAGTAAAAAAGAACCAGAGGCATGGAAACATGAAACAGACTCATGAATCTCAGAGGGCAGGGGTGGGAGGGGGGTGGGAAGAGATTGACCAAAAAAATTATATGCATAGACACAGACAATAGAGTGGTGAAGACCTGGTATGGGCAGGATCTGGGTGGAAGAGGGCAATTGGAAGAAAAAGGAGGGGACATCTATAATACTCTCAACAATAAAGATATTTTTATGTGTGAAAACAATTGATTGAAAGATAGATTTTTTCAACAAATAATACTAGAGCCATTGAACATGAGGCATAAAAATGAACCTCAACTCAAACTTCCCATTTTATACAAAAATTAACTCAAAATGGGCCATAGACTTAAAATTAAAACAATAACATTTTTAGAAGAAAACTTGGAGAGAATACTTAGGTCCTGGTCCTTGGTAAAGAGTTCTTAGAAACTTGCCTGGCCTGCGTAGCTCAGTGTTTCAACATGGACCTATGAACCAGGAGGTCAAGGTTTGATTCCCAGTCAGGGCACATGCCTGGGTGGCGGGCTCAATTCCCAGTGTAGGTTATGCAGGACGCAGCCGATTGTGATTCTCTCTCATCATTGATGTTTCTGTCTCTCTCTCCCTCTCCCTTTCTCTCTGAAATCCACAAAAATATTTTTAAAGAAACTTCTTAGACTTGATACCAAAGCATGACCAATAAAACAAAAATACCTAAAAATTGAACTTCTTCAAAATTTTAAAATTTTTCCCTGTAAAAACCTTACTAAGAGGATGAAAAAACAAAACAAAAACAAGTAATAGACTAGGAAAGAGTACAAACCAAGTATCTCATTAAGGACTCACATCTAAAATATATAAAGAATACCCAAAGGTGCCCTGGCTGGTTTGGCTCAGTGGATAGAGTGTCAGCCTGCAGACAGAAGGGTCTGGGTTCGATTCCAGTCAAGGGCACATGTCTGGGTTGCAGGCTCAATCCCCAGTAGGGGGCGGGCAGGAGGCAGCCAATCAATGATTCTCTCTCATCATTGATGTTTCTATCTCTCTCTCCCTGTCCCTTCCTCTCTGAAATGAATAAAAATATTTTTAAAAAAGAATACCCAAAGTTGAGAATTGAATATAAGCAATCCAATTAGAAAATCGGCAACAATATGAAAAGTTATTTCACTGAAGATGATATATGGATAGAAAGTCAGCACACACACACAAAAAGGATTCTTAACATAATTAGATATTTGGGAAATATAAATTAAGAGTACAATGAGCTATGTCTATATACCTATCAGAAATGCTAAAATAAAA
Organism: Eptesicus fuscus; assembly: GCF_027574615.1. Classification (NCBI taxonomy): domain Eukaryota; kingdom Metazoa; phylum Chordata; class Mammalia; order Chiroptera; family Vespertilionidae; genus Eptesicus; species Eptesicus fuscus. The sequence goes on from NC_072473.1 coordinate 49,437,847, forward strand.
TAAAAATACAGTGATAATGCAAAATGCTGGTGAGATGCAGAAAAACAGAATCTCTCATACATTGTTGCAAATGTAAAACTGTAAAATCACCCTGGAAAATAGTTTGATGGTATCTTAAAAAAAACAAAAACACAACCACCATACAATCCAGCATATGTATTCCTAGGCATTAATCCCAAAAAGGGAAAACATATGCCTGTTTTCCCTACATAAATGTTCATAGCAATTTAATTAGTAGCTAAAGCCTGAAAACAACCCAGATATCTTTCACCAGGCAAATACTTAACATGTAGTACATCCACACTACAAAATACTACTCAGAAATAAAAAGATATGAATTATTGATACATGCAACAACTTGTTAGAATTTCCAGAAAATTGTGCTGATTGAAAAAAAAAGCCAATCTCAAAAGCTCATACACTCATGATTCCATTCATATAGCATTCTCAAAATTACAAAAATAAAGATGGAGAGCATATTCTTGGTTGCTAGGGAATAAGAATACTGGCAGGGAAGTGGTGGGTGCAAACATAAAGGAGTAGCAGAACTTGTCCCATACTTTAACAGAAATGCTTCTAAAATTTGTGGTAATAGACTAGTTATATATCTTGATGGAGGTTATATTCACAAAAATCTGCATGTGATAAAATGCATAGTACTATGCATATGCATTGTACCAATGTCAGTTTCCTGGTTTTGCTATTGTAAGATGTAACCATTGGGAAAACTATAACTGAAAGGTGCAAGAAACACTTCTATACTATCTTTGCAATTTCTTCTGAATCTATAAGTATTTCAAAATACATTTTTGAAAAGGGGAAAGCTATCCAATTATTTATTGACCTAAGAGCAGAACCAGTTATAGCCACAATGGCTTCTTTTCTATTCCTTGAAACCATAAGAAACATGACCATTTCAGGGCCATTATAACTTCTGTTCCCCCAGATATCTTTACTGAAATGTCACCTTGCCAGAGAGCCTTCTCTATAAATCCTTATCTAAGATTGCAGATCCCACACATACATCTAACATGTTTAATTAATTCTGTTGTTTATGATCTGTCTTCTCCCTGGTAAGTTTCCTGAGAGTAAGTAAGGATTTTTATCTATTTTATTCACTACGCAATCCACATTTATTAGAACAATACATGAAACAGCATATACTCAATAAATATGTATTGAGTGAGTGAATGATAAAACTTACAGGGGAAGAAAATTATAAACCAACCTCATTCATGAAAATAGATGTAAAAATCCTAAACAAATATTGGTAAATAATCAATGTGTAAAAAGGTCACTATACAAAAAAAGGAAATCCATTTGTGACAATATGGATGAACTTTGAGAGCCTTATGCTAAGTGAAATAAGTCAGACAGAGAAATAAAAATATTTTATGATCTCACTTAAATGTGCAGTCTAAAAAAAAGCCAAACTCATAGAAAAATAGATCAGATTTGTGGTTACCAAAAGCAAGGGGGTGGGTGGGAGAATTGAATGAAGATGGTCAAAAGGTACAGACAACAGACATCCATTTATGAGATTAAGTACTGGGATGAAATATACAGCATGGTGACTCTAGTTAACACTGCTTTATGGTATATTTGAAAGTAGCTAAGAGAGTAGATCCTAAAAGTCCTCATCACAAAGAAAAAAAATATTTTTCCGTGTGTGTGTGTGTGTGTGTGTGTGTGTGTGTGTGTGTGTAATGATGATTGTTAACTAAACTCCTGGTAATCATTCTGTAATATATGTAAGTCAAGTCATTAGGATGTGCAACTTAAACTTACACAGTGATATATATGAATTATACTATCTAATAAAAGAGTAATATGCAAATTAACCATCATTCCACTACACTCACAAGCCCCACCCACCAGCCAATCAGGAGTGGGTATGCAAATTAACCCAACCAAGATGGCTGTGGCCATGGAGCGAACAGGAGGCTTGGGTTGCCCTCGGCAATGGAGGAAGCCAAGATTTCTACACACCCTGGCCAGCCCAGGCCTCCACTCAAGGCTACAAAGTTTCAATTATAAAACATAAATAAATCCCAACAAAAATGGCTGTGGCCACGGAGCGAACAGGAGGCTTGGGTTTCCCCAAAGATGGAGGAAGCCAAGCTTTCTGCACACCCTGGCCGGCCAAGGCCTCCACTCAAGGCTACAAAGTTTCAATTATAGTAGATAAATAAATCCCAACAAAAATGGCTGCGGCCACAGAGCAAGCAGGAGGCTTGGCTCTGCTCAAGGCTACAAAGTTTCAATTATAGAAGATAAAAAATCCCAGATACCAGGGCCTCTGCTTGGGTCACCGGGGGCGTGGCCAGCCTGCAAACCACCACAGGCCCCTCGCCCAGACCGCCCCTTGCCCCAAGGGAACCCCCACCCTGATCTGGGACACCCTTCAGGGCAAACCAGTTGGCCCCCACACATGCACCAGGCCTCTATCCTATCTAATAAAAGAGTAATATGCAAATTGACCATCACTCCAACACACAAGATGGCTGCCCCCATGTGGACACAAGATGGCCACCACAAGATGGCCAGCAGGGGAGGGCAGTTGGGAGGGACCAGGCCTGAAAGGAAGGGCAGTTGGGGGCGATTAAGCCTGCAGGGGAGGGCAGTTAGGGGTGACCAGGCCGGCAGAGGAGGGAAGTTGGGAGCGACCGGCTCTGCAGGGAAGGTCAGTTGGAGGGGGACCCAGGCCTGCAGGGGAGAACAGTTGGGGGGGACCAGACCTGCAGGGGAGGGCAGTTAGGGGTGACCAGGCTTGCAGGGGCGGGCAGTTAGGGGTGACCAAGTCTGTAGGGGAGGGCAGTTAGGGGCAATCAGGCTGTCATGGGAGTGGTTAGGGGGTGATCAGGCTGGCAGGCAGAAGTGGTTAGGGGCAATCAGGAAGGCAGGCAGGCGAGCAGGTGGGAGCTAGCAGTCCTGGATTGTGAGAGGGATGTCCGACTACCCGTTTAGGCCCGATTCTACCGGGTTCGGGCCTAAATGGGCAGTCCGACATCCCTTCAGGGGTCCTAGATTGGAGAGGGTGCAGGCTGGGCTGAGGGACACACACCCCCATGCATGAATTTCATGCACCAGGACTCTAGTATCTAAATAAAACTGAAAAAATAAAGTCAAAATGCATCATATTCAAATAAGATTTATTCTAAGACTTCAGGGATAATTTAACGTTAGAAAATCTGTTAGTGTAATTTGCTCTATTTGCAGACTTAGGATACAAAAAAGCATTTGATCAACATGTAAAACTCAATCATTATTACCAAAAGGAGGAAAAAACATACTTTCTCCTGGTACATTTCAGATTAGAAAGGAATTTCCTTAAGTTGACAACCACTACCTACTAAAAACATTAAACATTAGACGTAATAGTGAAATTTTAGAAGCATTTCCATTAAAGTATGGATCAAGTTTAGGTTCCTATAGCTTTTCCTTCATTCAATAATAAAAATTGAATGGTAATCCTAGCTGTAGAGAGCACCTGGGAAGACACATGAGCATTTCTTTAATTATCTTCAGCTGAATCCAGTGGCTTTGGCAAAGCCAAGTCCTGGAAACAGGCTTTGCCAGAGGCAGGAGTGTTGTCAGCTTGACCTTCAGCCCAGGTGCCAGGGGGTGGGTTTTGTTATTTATATCCAGCCAAGCACCAGGAATGAATACGACTCAACTCTGGCCTATCCAAGAATGCACATAATCTCCTTTGTCTTGACTTTTAGTAAAACTTCCTGGTTTTTGCGGTATAAAATAAACACACTGTATTGGCTCTGGGTCCTTGTCTCTCCATCAGAAGACAGTGGTCCCACATGGCCCCAGCTTTTTCCTTCCATCTCTGTGTCTGTCTCTTTCATCTTCTCAATCCCCAGCCACCCCTACTCAGGAACCAGACCGCTCTCTAGCCATGCTGGACGTGGAAAAGAGAGAAATATTTACACCTAGCCATTGAAGTTAGACAAGAAAAATAAATATGAAGTATAAAGTTTGGAAAGGAAGTCTGTATTAAAATTATGAATGTTTATACGTGATATGATTTACTACTTAGAAAATCCCAGCAAAAATATACACACAAATCATTAGAATTAATGAGGTTCTTAAGGTTAGTGGATATAAGATCAACATTAAAAAAAATAGAATTCCTATATGTCAAAAACAAGCAAAGTATAGTTTTAAGGAATTCATTGTAGCAACTAAAGTATAAGCAACCTTCATGTGCATGAACTTTATGTAAGCATTTTTTTTAAATATTGAAAGACGCAAATAGCCCCTCATTAATGAAACAATCACCCATTTCCATACACGGGAAAACTCAGTATCATAAGGATCAGTTCTCTTAATATAAATTCAGTGCAATTCTAATCAGTGGGACTTTTTATGAAACTTGATAAACTCAGCCATTCAATAGTGAAGTGTCAGTCCAAGAATAGTTAGGAAAGTATGAAGAACAAGTTGCCCAAGCATGCCTTTACCCACTGCGTCCATGCATGGAGCACCTTCAGCAAGGCCCTAGCCCAGTGGTCGGCAAACTGCGGCTCACGAGCCACATGCGGCTCTTTGGCCCCTTGAGTGTGGCTCTTCCACAAAATACCACGTGCCGGCGCATACGTACAGTGCAAATGAAACTTCATGACCCATGCGCAGAAGTCGGTTTTCAGCCTGGGCAAGTCTATTTTGAAGAAGTGGTTCTAACGCAGAGCCACACTCAAGGGGCCAAAGAGCCTCATGTGGCTGCCCTAGCCTATGGCAACCACCACCCACCTGCAGTGCCCTGGTGAAACTTCAGGCTCTGGATGAGAGAGAAGGGCCTCTATTTATCCACCACTGGCCAGCAGAGGCTATGTGCAGGTGGAAGCCCCTGCTCCATTCGCACCCCCAGTGCCACAGCAGCGCAGTCAAGGTAATACCAATGGGGATACTGACTAGTGACCTCAGGAGTCTTGGAAATTAGACCCCCTCCAGTGTAAGTTCACGTATGACACCCCTCCCCTGCCACGGTTAAAGCAGACTGGGCTGTCCTTTAAGATATTAAATGCTTTTATTTTCAATATTAAAAATCAGCAAACTGAAAGAAAAAAGTTGGTCAGACCTTTTCTACCAATAAGCTAGACTTGCTATAAGCTATAATAATTAAGATAGTATAAGTACTGGAAAAGACAAATAGCCAGATGGACTAGAAAAATTAAAAACGCAGAAACAGATCTACCTACATATGGAAAAAAAGTATATTAAAGAGGACACATCACAATGATATAGTACACAGTTAGACAAACATGAGCAAAGGAGGGATGATATGCCAGGTACGGAAGGTCACCAGGGCGGAAAGCCCCAGGTGCACAGCAAGGGACAATTATAGGGTGGGTCCTCTCCCCCAGGGTGACCTTTCCTCCCCTAGCATATCACTGGTCATGCGGTTTAAACTCCCTGACCTTTCATATCTCTGGTTATGTGGTTCAGACCCTCCCCTGACCTTTCCTCCCTTAGTATTTCAGTAGTCATGTGGGTTTAGACACCCTTAAAGAAGGAACAGGGAGTCAGGAGAATAGCCTCAGAGATTCCCATACAAGCCCTTGCACAATCACTCCCTTAAGCCCTCAGGACAATGAGGTTCTGGCCAGCACGGGGTCTATTGACCACTGAGACAGAGTTTTGGTCAAACTAGAGATGACATTTAGGTTCAGTTGTGTTTCAGCTCTAGTCCCAAAAGAGCAGCAAGGTCAGGCTGGGCAATGACATCAAGACCAGCTGCATTGACTAATGACACTCCCCCACACCCCTGCACCAGGAGCCCAAGACCCTGAAAGGACACACCTAGAAAGCTGATAAATATTCTGTTGAGATTCTCCCCTAAGACCTCCTCCAGATAAAAGTCCTCAAGATGAAGGACCCAGTTCTCCCTAGTGCTCTACTCTCTCTCTCTTCAGCACGTACTCACCTTTCCCCACCTCCTTCATTCCCCAGGCGTTCTCTCCTCTCTCCTCTCTCATCTCTCTCTCTCTCTCTCTCTCTCTCTCTCTCTCTCTCTCTCTCTCTCTCTCTCTCTCTCCTGCCTTCCCTGCCTTTCTTTCCTTCCTTCCCTCATCTTCCTTCAAGGCAGATACCTTTTCTTTATTTTTCCTAAGTCCCAAGGACCCTTCTTTGGCCCCTATAACTTGTTTTACTGAGTCCATGCAGCCCAACTGGCTCACTTTTTCTACCTCTGTGACTTTCTATATAAATTTTCTCTTATAATTACTAATTATGAGTTCTTGGCTCTGAATTCTTTCTCAGCCAAACTCAAAGACTGAGGTCTAACTTTGCCAGCCACATCTGGTACTGTTTTGACATTAACAGCAAACCAGACAAAAATGATATATTATTACCTAGAAAAATGTTAGGCAATTGACTATCCACATACAAGTTTAGACACCTATCTTACACCATACATAAAAATAAAACTAGATGTGTTAGGGACAGAAATTGGGGACTAGCTACTAGTTACAAGAGATATTAATTATGCTCTGTTAACTGTGATTATTTTGTTCTGATTAAAGAAAACACATTCTAACCTGATTGAGAGTTGTACACACCCAGGACCAGGGCGGAAAGCCCCAGGTGCACAGCAAGGGACAATTATAGGGTGGGTCCTCTCCCCCAGGGTGACCTTTCCTCCCCTAGCATATCACTGGTCATGCGGTTTAAACTCCCTGACCTTTCATATCTCTGGTTATGTGGTTCAGACCTTGGAATGTGGTCCATTCTCTTGTGAGAACTGCTCATTATCAAGGAAAGATAAACAACCTTGTTGCCTAAACAATGGAGTCCTCCCAGCCCACATTACCTGTAACCTGTAATCATTATACCCATTCTTATTCCTTTTGCCTACTTCCCCATGTAATCTTTGTTCTACCCAATATAAGTAGCTGGCTTATTGCAGGGGGGGGGGGGGCATGCAGAGTAGATTTTCATGGATGACAAGCTACTCTCCCATACTGCCTGCATTATTGGAATAAATGCTCCTATATGATTCAACTCTGTCCTTGCTTAATTAGTTCAAGTAGTGACAGGCAGCCCAGACCCATTGGTTGTCTGGTTTCAGATGGATTTATAACCAAAATGTGAAAAGCAAACCTTTAAAACTTGTGGAAGAAAATAGCCCTAGCTGGTTTGCTTGTGGATAGAGTGACGGCCTACGGACTGAAGGGTCCCAGGTTGGATTCCAGTCAAGGGCACATGCCCTGGTTGCAGACTAGATCCCCAGTAGGAGGCATGCAGGAGGCAGCCAATCAATGATTCTCTCTCATCACTGATGTTTTTCTCTCTCTCTCTCCCTCTCCCTTCCTCTCTGAAATCAATAAAAAATATATGTTAAAAAAAAGAAAATATATTTATAACTTTAGTGTAGGAAACAATTTCTTAAATAAGACACAAAAGAAAAAATAATAAAAGAAGTCATGATATATTTAACAGTTAAAAACTAGTTTTTGACAAAAAATAACATAAACAAAATGAAAAGAAAGTGGTTGTCTTTGGCAATGGAGACTAGAAACGGGGAAATTATTTGTAACATTTAACAGATAAAGGATTAACTTCTGAAATAGCACTTTTAACTCAATAATAAGGGCTAACAGCCCACAATAAAAATGGGTAAATAATACAAAAACAGGCAATTCACAAAAGATAAAATATAAATGACCAATAAACATATTATAAAGTACTCAATGGTCCTAGCTGGTTTGGCTCAGTGGATAGAACACCAGCCTGTTGAATAAAGAGTCCTGGGTTTGATTCCAGTCAAAGGAACATGCCTGGGTTATGGGCTTGATCCCAAGTGGGGGGCGTGCAGGAGGCTGCCGATCCGCGATTCTCTCCCATCATTGATGTTTCCATCTCTCTCTCCCTGTCCCTTCCTCTCTGAAATCAATAAAAATGTATATTTTTTTAAATTTAAAAAAATAAAGTACACAATAAATAGTTAGGAAAATAAAAATTAAGTAATGAGATTCCATTTCATAAATCTCATACTTATCAGATTGACAAAATTATTTTGTTTGTTTTAAAACTGTCATGCCTTTATTTAAAACACAGTTGCACAAAAGTATTAACTTCAAAGGTTCTTAAGGAGAGTTTTGAGGAAGTAAACACACTATATACATACTGCCATACAAAGAAGCATTAAAATAGGACTGAAAACTTTTACAAAATATAAAACCCACCCTTACTTATTTGCATGAAAATATCACTCACAAAGCTAAATAAGTCTTAAAAAGTTATTTGGAGGCTCTTATGTGTCGTTTTCAAACCAAAGAACTCTTATTGATTGCACAATAAGATGACTGATAAGAAAGATTATATATAGATTTAATTTTAAAAATAAGTATATTATAATCTGGAAAACAATGTGATGAGAATTCTTAGGGACTAAAACAGATGATTTCAATTGTTTAAAAGGAATAAAATGTTAATGATTTGGATATTTGAATCCCACTAAGATAAGTTAGCATGAAATGCAGGCAGGGCAGAGGTCCAGTGGAAAACAAAGGCAGGTGCAACATAGGCAGGGGCAGACAAGGCAGTTTGAGCCAGTCTAATCATAGGAACCAACCATGCAGAAATAATAAAATGTTTCTGGACTCAAAGTGGGAGGAATGTGAAACTAGGGAGGGTCTGCAGCAACAAGGTGTAGGAACACATAGAAACAGAGAAAGTTCAGGTCCTTTGCTGGGCAAGAACAATGAGGAAATCAATCATGTGGCTACACAGGTAGATATAGAGCAGGCTTGTAGCAAAAATATACTCCTAGAATACAAGGATTCACGGGCAGTCCATTATTGCTCCCCCACCCCACCCCCCACCCCCCCGTGTGGGGAGTCTAAATCTGCTTGTAATAAATTTTCTACACTTTTGCTTAAATCTTGTGGTCCGAGGAGCTCATTCTACAGCATCGAGAGACACAACCCCGGGTAAAAAACCTTGGCTCACTTTTCCAGTTATCACCCCCACTAAACTTATCCCAGGACTTTCATTTCAGTCAGTTGTAATACTTATTTAGTTTAAACTAAAAAAGAAGCAGTACTATACTCAGTAATTTAAATGTGTCCGAGTATGGAAGTGTAACTTCAGTTAATTTGATGAAACTAACAAAAAAGCTTACAAATATTCAAAACAAAATGGGGGTAAATTTAAAGAGCCAAGATTAAAAAAGCAATTGCCTTGAAAATGGAGCCTCCACAACAAAAAGGGAGATGAACTTGTCTAGTCATATTATAATCAGTAGCCATATAAGAAAACACACTCAAACTTTTCCCAAATATTTTTCTACTTTTAATGGACATCCACTTGAAAACCAATCTTAATTTTTATATGGACTTAGTTTCAAATATTTTTTCATTCCCTAATATATTCCAATCAGATGCTATATCTGGTAATGCTTTAAAACTACAGAAAGAATAATTAAAGGTTCTATTCAGAAAAATTAGAAATACTTGCAGAGTGGTAGCTAAGTCATTTGGGAAGCTAACTTAAAATTTTGATTTGAATGTCTCATTAACTATTAACAGACAATTATTCTGACGTTTGAGGAACACTATTGCTGCTTACAAAAGCCTATCTGCTTCTTTTCTTTCTTAATCCTTCTACACAGTCTGTATATCTTGTCAACCAAGAAAGATTTCCAGTAAGCAGTTTGTTGCATAAAATTATATAGATAATAATATTCATATCTCAGAAAATACTGTTTGTCTCACTTAGCTTTTTTAAAACTGAGACAGGTCTGAAAAGGTAGTTGAGGTATTTTCCTGGGTATTCATACATTTCCCAACTTTTTTTGAAATGAGGGAGGAGAGTGAAACAAGAAAGGAAGGGGTTCATAAAGGAATTGTTGAAAGGAAAATGAAAAACGCACACTTAAAAATACAACAAAAAACAACCTTTAGCATGTCATGATCTTCATTCAGCTTGAGAACAAAGGGATTCCCTGTATGTCTCTGAACTTACTATAAGCAATTTTTCCTTAAAAAATAAAATCTTATAAAAAATCTTATTAGTCACCTGGTTTAAAATGTTTCAGAAGACTCCCCAAAAGCCATGAAATATATTGTTGAACAGAATCTTTACTATTCTGCTCCTACTTTTCAAGTTACTCATGTGACAAATAAGCACCCAAAAACCCTTATCCAAAAACAGTCATTGTCTTCATACTAAAGATCTCTGGGTCACCTCTAAAAAACTAACCAACTTATTTTATTTCATATTCCAGCTGACTGTGATTTCAGTTAATTCATAAATAACTTTAAAAACTTATGAATGAAATGTACCATATTATGCCTGTGTCAAAAGCCATCATGTTTTAATTATGGGCTAAAATGAATAATAGGTAAACTTGTATTAGAAAAATTAAGATTCTAAATAAACTGCTAGGAAATTTCACAATGAGGTCAATGAAAATTTGTCTCTACATACAATATGATCATTAACAGACAAGTAAATTTTATATGGAATGATAAGACAAAAATAGTAAAACCACACTTTTCCTATAAAAAGTGACATGTTACCTTCTGTAGGGATAGCTATTATACATGAAGAAACAAGATGTGACCACTCTATTACACACCCAGGAATTTAGGGAATCTGGTATTAGAATGATCTAATCATCTTCTCCTCCATCATCCTCAGCATCTGGTTTCAGCTTTTCTCCTCAAATACCTTCTTCTTCTATTCTAAATGATAGCTTTGCTGGGTACAGTAGTCTTGGTTGTATTTCCTTGCTTTCCATCACCTTGAATATTTCTTGCCACTCCCTTCTGACCTGCAAAGTTTCTATTGAGAAATCAGCTGATAGTTGTATGGGTGCTCCCCTGTCTGTAACTAACAACTTTTCTCTTTCTGCTTTTAAGATTCTCTATTTGTCTTTAATCTTTGGCATTTTAATTATGATGTATCTTGGTGGGGGCTCTTTGGGTTCACCTTGTTTGGGACTTTCTGAGCTTCCTGGACTTGTAAATCTATTTCTTTCACCAGGTAGAGGAACTTTTCTATCATTATTTTTTCAAATAGGTTTTCCATTTCTTGCTCCCTCTTTTCTCCTTCTGGCACCCCATGATATTAATGTTGGTATGCTTGAAGATGTCCCAGAGGCTCCTTACACTTTCTTCATATTTTTTATTCTTTTTTTCTTTTTGCTCTTCTGATTGGGTGTTTTTTTCTTCCTCATATTCCAAATCACTGATTTGATTCTTGGTGTCCTCTACTCTACTTTTTATTCCCTGTAAGTTATTTTTCATTTCATTTAATGTAGCCTTCATTTCTGATTGTACCTATTTTATGTCCATGAAGTTCCTTGAAGTTCTCATAAAGTTCCTTGATTATCTTTATTTTTTTTTAATTTCTTTATTGATTAAGGTATCACATATTTGTCCTCGTCCCCCCATTTCCATCCCACCCCCCTCCCCACACATGCCTCCACCCCCCTGTTGTCCTTAACCACTGGTTGGGCTCATATGTCTGCACACAAGTCCTTTGGTTGATCTCTCCCTTTATCCCCACCCTTTCCTACCCTCCCCCCCGAGGCCCGACAGTCTGATCCATGCCTCCTTGTTTCTGGTTCTGTTCTTGTTCATCAGTCTATGTTGTTCATTATTTCCCCTAGATGAGTGAGATCATGTGCTCTTAGAAATACACTTATAAGAACCGAAAATGAGACAAGCAATAATGGTTATGGTGACAGGCAAATGAATCAGTCTGTAGTGAGTTTCTTTCTGGGCCAACAGTTGTTTTGAACTCTGTATCTGGTAGTTTGCTTGCTTCCGTTTCATTTAGTTCCACTTCTTCTTCTTCTTGACCTTCTTCTCCTTCTTCCCCTTCAACAAAATCCTCATCATCTTCTCCATCCTGAATTTCTTCTCTCATTAAGTATGAGAGGTCCACTTCCTCTTCTCCTCTCCCAATTCTGAGCCTGCTTTATCTTCATCCTTATCCTCATCTTCTTGCTCCTCCTCTTCCTCATATCCTTCAGGTAGACCAGCTTCAGCTTCCTCTTCATCATCTTCATCTCCATCCTCATCATCCTCATTCTGAATTGGTGCTTCTTTATCCTCCTGATCAAATCCATCTAAGTAGGTGATTTGCTGCAGCAGTATGTTCTCACCCTTAAACAAGTCAAGACTTTTAAAATTTTTAAGATTTTGGAAAGCTTCTAGTGCACTGAGATCTTTGATTTTGTTTCCAATCAGATTGAGGTAGGTAAGATTAGGACATTTCTCTGCCAGGACTTCCAATCCTCCAAAAATACTATTGTTACTAAGTTCCAACATTCTAAGTTATTTAAGTTGGGAAGCCAGGCCAGTGAACTTAGTTCCACATTAATCGTACTCAGAAACTCTACATCGAAGCCCTCAATTTCCCCATTGACACAATAGCAATTTTCAAGGACTAACTATATCACCTCCTCCAGGACTCTGTTCCTTAACTCCAGGTTAATCCTCATCTTCATCTCCATGTCCTCCTCCTACTATTCTGCTACTACTCTCCTCTGTTACCATGTCCTGCCTTTCCCACTACCCCAACCCTCAAATTGTAGAAGATTTGGAAATGAATGTAAAGAAACGCAAATATAAATGCCCAACACCAGCAGATAGGTGTGGGGGAAGAAAGAAGAGAATAGCAAATGGAGTCTAAGGAGTTGGGACTGTACCTTGGCTGCCAAGACCTCCTTCTCCACACACTCTCACACACACACACATACACATACACACACTCTCCATTCCTCAACAAAATTCTTAAGGTATAACAATATCAAATGTGAAAAATGGTGTGGATAAATGAATAATCTAATATATTTGTTGGTGGGAACCTAAACAGGCATAACCATTTAGAAATGCAATTTAGAAAGATCTGATAATTTTATAAAAATGCTCATTACCTGAGAAACTCTTGCACATATCCCAAGAAGGCATATATGAGGATATTCATTGGCATATTGCCAGCAATAATGAAAAATTAGAAACAGCCTATATGCCCATTAATAAGGAAATTAATAGATAAGTATGCTGCATATGGCCAAGAATACATACCCAATTCATTCAGGATTGTGATTGCCTCTCTTGAGGATTGAAGAGAGGGGTAAAAGCAGACTTCACTATCTCTAGAACTGAATGTTCCTGGTTACCATATGGGAAAGATCTTCCCCCCTCCTTTACTTAGTTATTTCCTTGAGAAAATTTGTAACTACAAAGCTACCTTCAGTCTCTTTGACACATATACAAATTTTTGTAAAAGCTAAATGAACCTCTTGCCAGCATTATAACCAAGGAACACTTTTGTTAACAGCATGGAAGCCATCTCTTTAAAATAGCAACATCAAGGAAGATAGTAATATTAGGAAACTTACCCTAAGTGCCTTGCTTTAATTCTTAAATGCCTGCTTGTCACAGAGATGAGAAAAGTTTTATTTTTTTTCTTTCCATAAAGGTAGTGAGCTTACACATGACTACCTAAATTATCAGGTGCATTTTGGTTAAACTATGTATAGCAAATAGCACTGTCAACAAGACATTTTAATTGAGTAAAAGTTATGGTTTATCTTGGAACATGTACATAATAGATTGTATCTACATTATAAAAGGGTGAGATCTATTTCAGTCTTTACCATCTCAGTCATTTACATGCCAGTTTGATTTAAAACAATTTTAGGAGAACATAGATATCCTAGACCAGTGATGGCAAACCTATAACACGCGTGTCAGCACTGACACGCGTAGCCATTTCTGATGACACGCGGTTGCTGAGGGGGCCGCATGCCGAGGATGAAACATTTGCTGCTCCTGAGGATGAAACATTTGCGACAAGACTCTAGTCGCAAATGTTTCATCCTCCCCTATTAGACACTCTGTGCCGGAGGTCTGTAGGCCAAAACAACAGAAGTCCGGCACAGAGCGTCTAGTTCTGGGACTTCCGGTTAAGCCGGGATCTTTGCCCTCACTTCTGCCGGCAGAGCAGGGAGCAGCGGAACACAGCGGGGGACGCATCTCTGGGGGCCCTGCCATTACCAGTAACCAAATAACAGTTAACCACAGCAACCATTGTCTACTGTTCTAGGGTGTCATGGATTTCTAATCCATCATTACTGAGATAAGTGAGGGGGAGGCTGGGAGAGGCGAGGGTTTGTGATGTGCTATGGGTGCCGTTTCCCGCCATTAGAAATAGCGGAAGCCATTTTAATTCACATAAAGAACACCATCTTGCTCCATAGTGCAGACTCCATTTCACCACTATTACTGTTGTGCATCCTTATTAACCCCTATTTCTGCTTATTAACTCTGCCCTTTCCTAAAAGACAGTTATATGCACCATTTTGTGGTTAGTTAGGCTAGTTAACCCCTAATTGCCTGCAGGCCTAACAAGCTATCTATAATTCTATCTTCTGTCACTGCCCCCCTGATGGAGAACCCAAAAAATAAAAAAACTAAGGTTAAGTAAAGGAAGTGGTAGTAGCAGTGGCCGACCCTTTCAAGAGACATGGACTGAGATGTATGGCTTTATAGAAAAAAAATGGCAGATCATTTTGCGTTCTATGTACTGAAACAGTAGTAAGCAGAACGTGGAATATAAATAGACATTTTGAAACTAATCATTCCCAGCTCTTGGAAAAAAAGTGAGGATGAAAGAAAGGAATACATTTCCAGGCAGCTACACCTTTATAAGAGCCAATCTAATTCCATCCTTAAATTTATGAAAGGCTCTACAAATTTAACATCTGCAAGTTTGAGCATTGCTCACTCTATAGCTCAGCATGGAAAAGCGCTCAGTGAGGGAGAATTTATTAAAGAAACTCTCCTAAGATGTGCACAAGTTCTATTTCACGATATGCAGAATAAAGATGCAATTATTAAGAGAATATCTGAATTACCACTCAGTAGAAATATCATAAAAGACCAAATAATGAGACTGAACACAAATGTACAACATCAATTAAAGAGAGACATAAGAAAGTGTAAATATTTTTCGATCTCTCTTGATGAAACTACTGATGTCACATCACATGTTCAGTTGGCCATTATTGGTTGATATTCTGATGGTCTCACAATGAGAGAAGAGTTGATAAAGTTAGTATCAGTGTCAACAAGTAAATCAGAAAGCGAAATATGTAAGGTTGTTATACAAACATTTCGTGACCTAAGCATTGATATCTCTAAAGTTGTGTCAGTGACGACAGATGGGGCACCAAATATGGTGGGGGAAAAAGTCAGATTTGTCAAATTGTTTACAGAAGCTATTGGACATCCGATTGTGCCTTTTCATTGTATTATCCATCAGGAGGCTTTATGTGCCAAGGCAGGATTCACCGACTTAAACGACTTAATGTCAGTTGTTACAAAAATAGTTAATTTAATAGCTGCTCGCCCCCTTCACAAGTGAGAATTTTCGGCACTTTTACTGTAGGTTGATTCCACCTATAGTGGACTGCTGATGTACAATAATGTAAGATGGCTGAAAAGAGGCAAAGTTCTTGAGCGCTTTGTGGAGTGCTTTGAAGAAATTAAGGTATTTCTTGACGATAAGGATCTGGGAAACTTTCCTCAGCTTAATGATGATAAGTGGGTCAACACCCTGATGTTTTTTACAGATCTCTCTGTTCATATTAATGAACTGAACTTAAAGTTACAAGGTTTTGACAAAAGTATTGATGTTATGTTTGGATACATAAAAGCTTTTGAAAGTAAAGTTAAAATTTTCAAGCGAGATGTAGAAACTAAAACTTATAAGTACTTTCCTCGAGTAACAAAATATTTTGAGAAGGCCAGTGCAGCTGTACAAAATGAAATTGAACTCTTGCATATGAAGTACCAGCATGTTTTAGACTCGTTACTTGACCAGTTTAGTGATAGATTTAGTCAATTTAGAAGTCTAGAACAGACCATGAAAATAATTAAGTATCCTGATGTAGTAGTCTATAATAGTTTGGAATTAAATGTTTTCCAATGAATGCAAATTGATGATTTGGAGATGCAGCTTGCAGAATTTCAAGACAGTATCTGGGCTCAGGTGTTTGTCGACTTGAGGTCAAAGCTTGAGAATCTGGAAAGGTGCCGCTTGGAGAATCAAGAGGAGTGTCACTACGAACAGGAAATTTGGAGTGCCTGGAACCGACTACCAGACACTTTTATCACCCTGAAAAATATAGCAATGGCTTTACTCACAATTTTTCCCTCTACATACTTTTGTGAGGCCTTATTCTCAGCGTTAAATAATATCAAAACCAACAAAAG
This sequence comes from Eptesicus fuscus, assembly GCF_027574615.1. NCBI lineage: Eukaryota > Metazoa > Chordata > Mammalia > Chiroptera > Vespertilionidae > Eptesicus > Eptesicus fuscus. Next base: position 49,454,091 of record NC_072473.1, read on the forward strand.
AAACAGATTGACAGATGAAGTTAGTAGCGCTTGTTTGGGCCTGAAGTGTACAAAATACCAACCTTCAATTGAAGATTTAGCCAATGAAATTCAGCAACAAAAAAGTCACTAATAGGCAGGTTAGTTAAAGAATTCCCCCTCCCCCTCACTTATCTTAGTTCACGGCACCCCACACAAGCTAAATAATATCAAGACCAACAAAAGAAACTGACTGACGGATGAACAAAGAAGTCACCAAGCAGGTAAGTTAAATATTTAGTTTTTGGTTTATTAAATACAATTACATATAACAATTATACATTTATGTTATTTAAACTATAAATATCACGAAATAATGTTTTTTCCTCAAAGTGACACACTACCCGAGTTATGCTCAGTTTTTTGGCGAAGTTTGACACACCAAGCTCAAAAGGTTGCCCATCACTGTCCTAGACTATGGCCAAGGATACACACCCAATTCACTCAGGATTGTGATTGCCTCTCTTGAGGATTGAAGAGAGGGGTAAAAGCAGACTTCACTATCTCTAATGTTTTATTTAAGAAAGAAAGCAATGAAGCAAACAACAAAAGGTTCATCTCAGGGGGAGGTTGGTACAAGAATGTTTATTACCAGGTGTACTGGTTAATAATGAAGATTTTTTTTAATATATGGAGTTACACATATGTTGAAATATATGTGATTTGATATGTATGCTATTTTGTTGCATTGACAACAAGCTTCAAAACTTCATATGTCAAATTTTCTGAAGGTATTAACATCGTAGATATTTTTACGCTTAAAATGTCAAATTTCATGCCAAAAATAAGAGCATTTGCGGGAAATTTTAAATTTTATTGTTTAAGATATTACAAATAGTAGTACATATGTCTCTTTTTTTTTCCCCACTGACCTCCCCCTCCCCTCGCCTCCCCTACCTCCGGGCACTTGCCCTCATCCCCCCCCCCCCCGCCCCCAGTGTCTTGAGTCTATTGGTTCTGCTTATATGCATGCATACAAGTCCTTTGGTTGATCTCTTAAACCACCCCCAACTATCCCCTACCTTCCCGCTGTAGTTTGACAGTCTGTTCGATGTTTGATGCTTCTTTGCCTGTGTCTATTTTTGTTCAACAGTTTGTAATGTTCTTTATTATCCATAAATGTGTGAGATCATGTGGTATTTATCTTTCACTGACTGGCTTATTTCACTTAGCATAATGCTCTCCAGGTCCATCCATGCTGTTGCAAATGGTAAAAATTCCTTCTTTTTCACAGCAGCAAAGTATTCCATTGTGTAGATGTACCATAGTTTTCTAATCCATTCATCTGCTGATGGGAATTTAGGAAGTTTTAATTCATTACTTTATTTTGAAGAAAAGTGCTGCTGAATGTTATCATATACTTTGGGAAGCTTATGGTGAACATGCTCCATCTCAAGATACTTGTGAACACTGGTTTAAATGCTTTAAAAGTGATGATTTCAATGTGAAAGACAAAGAACATCCAGGTCAACCGAAAAAGTTTGAAGCCCAACAGCATTATTGGATGATGTGTGTCAAACTCAAAAACAACTTGCAGAAAGATTAAACATTGCTCACCAAACAATTTCCAATCATTTACAAGCAATGGGGAAAGATTTTAAAGGAAGGGAACTGAGTGCCACAGCAACTGAACGAAAGACAAATGGAAAACCGAAAAGTCATCAGTAATATGTTGCTTCAACTGCATGAAAGAAAGTCTTTTTTGCATTGAATTGTGACTGGTGATGAAAAGCGGATTTATTTTGAGAACCCCAAATGCACAAAATCATGGGTTGATCCAGGTCAACCATCAACATCAACTGCAAGCCCAAATCAATTCGGAAAGAAGACAATGCTCTGCGTTTAGTGGAATCAGGAAGGTGTGGTGTATTATGCGCTTCTAAAACCAGGTGAAACCATTAATACTAATCGCTACCAACAACAAATAATCAATTTGAACCACTCTTTGATTGTAAAACCAGAATGGGCCAGAAGACACGGCAAAGTAATTTTGCTTCATGATACCGCACCATCACACATTTCAAAAACAGTTAAAAACACGTTAAAAGATCTTGCCTGGGAAGTATTAACCCACCTGCCATATTCACCTGACCTTGCACCTTCATATTACTACTTGTTCAGATCAATGGCACACGCACTTTCTGAGCAGCACTTCAAAACGTATGAAGTGGAGACTTCAGTAGAGTTGACTGAATTCAAGGGATTAAGAAGTACAATTTGGGGGGACGCCGCGGCGGCGACGCCCGGAACGCGGCGATGGCGGTGCCTGGAGCTCTGCGGCCGCCCAGAGCCCGTCCCCGCCGCGCAGCCCTCGCGCGCCTGGTTCCGCGGGACGCGCGCACCACGCACCGGACAGAGGCCCGGGCGCCCTTTCCGTGCACCTCCCGGCGGCGCTAGATTTCAGTAGAGTTGACTGAAATGAAGGGATTAAGAAGTACAAATTGGGAAGTTTGAAAAAGATGGCGGCGGAGGTTAAAGGCTGTTCTGTTGCCTCGCACCCAGCGAAATCGGAGGGGATGAGGTGTGGAGGCGCGTGCGTCTGGCTGGTGGCGGGGGAAAGGGGCTTTTGTTCCAAACCTAGGGGAGATTAGCTCTCCATCACCCTGAAATCCATCTTCTGGCGAACCGCGGGAGACCCAGATGCCTGCGGGGAGAGGCGGGACTCTTGCGGAGGTGCGCCCAGCAATCAGTGTTTGCTGCGCTGGAGTGCGGAACGAGGCGACTTAGATACGTGGAAGGCAGAAGGACCAGACTCACAGCCATCGCGGCTCGCCGCACCATGGCCTGTTGGCGCCCTGAGACCCCGCCCCGCCCTGGGACCCGCCCCGCACGTTTTGAAGACCTGCCCCGCAAGTCTTGCAGGCACACCTGCGCCCCAAGCAACGGCTTATGCATGTGGGTGGCCTGCTCTCTGGCAGCGGACCAGATGAACTGCTGTTCTAGTCGGACTGCTCCAGGGCCACTCAGACAGGAGGAAGAAACTACAGTTTTTGCTGTAATCCTTGCTGAGTGCCTAAGGCAGTAGCTGATCTACACCCCATTGGAGACCCAGAAACGAGGGCATCTAGTGGTCTGTGGGAGATGACACCAGATTTCAACCATGTGCATAAGGGACACATTCAACAGGAATATTCAGTGAGCGCCAAAGCTTTGCTGCACCAAGACCCGGCCCATAAACGTGTCTCCTGCACAGCAACTCTTCCTTAATAGACAAAGAGAGCCCCCCCAGTGACACCAACAACAATCAAGACTTAACTATACAAAGGAGGACCAAGATGGAGGCATAGGGCGGAAGCCTGATTGTTGCCTACCACAACAACTTTGAGACTACGACAAGAGAGCAGAGCAGACACCATCCAAGACCACCATAGGGCTGGCTGAATAGATGCTCTACAACTAGAATAAAAGAGGGGTATGTGGGATGATGCTGATGCCGGTGACCCAAAGACCACACTTTAAGAACTACGGCTCAGGCGACACAAAAGAACTATGGCTCAGGCGATACAACAGCGGCCTGGAACGCGCTCGGCGCAGTTCCCCCGGCGGTCTCCGGCTGATGGGACGGCTCCACTGGCAGCCAAGCACGGACAGACGAGCCCCTATGAGACATGGGGTGGGAGACTCCGCGCTTGCTGACCTCCGAGTCCGTCAAGAATCTCAACGCCCCGGAAGTGGCCAGGTGCGCATGCTCGGCGACCGGCCACCGATGCAGACCCAAGGGCCGACGCAGCGACGCCAGACCGGCCCACCGCCATGCACCAGGCGCACCGGAGCTTCGCCGAGCCGCCGCCCGACGAGTTCTGCAGCAGCCATACTGGAGCTCTGGAAGGATGGCCAGGGGAATTGCTGAGGGGGGATTGACCCGCAGGAATTGGGATCGGGAAGACGGGGCCCCGCTGAGACCCGGGTGCGGGCGGGGTTGCGCGCCTCGGGGCTAGGGTGTGGTCACACGCCTCTGGGTATAAGTGAGGCCTCACGTCCCTGGGTCTAGGTGAGGCCACATGCCCCTGGGTCCAGGTGAGGCCGGACTCCGGGTCCGGGTGAGACCATGTGTCCCTGGATCCGGGTGAGGCTGCGTGCACCTAGGCCCGGGTGAGCCCAAGTGGCCCTGGGTCTGGGAGAGGCCAAGCGTCCCTGGGTCCGGGTGCGACCATGTGTCCCTGGAGCCGGATGAGGCCTCGTGCACCTAGGCCCGGGTGAGGCCACGTGCCCCTGGGTCTGGGAGAGGCCAAGCGTCCCTGGGTCCGGGTGAGACCATGTGTCCCTGGATCCGGGTGAGGCCTCGTGCACCTAGGCCTGGGTGAGCCCAAGTGGCCCTGGGTCTGGAAGAGGCCAAGCGTCCCTGGGTCCGGGTGAGACCATGTGTCCCTGGATCCAGGTGAGGCCTCGTGCACCTAGGCCTGGGTGAGGCCACGTGCCCCTGGGTCTGGGAGAGGCCAAGCGTCCCTGGGTCCGGGTGAGACCATGCGTCCCTGGATCCGGATGAGGCCTCGTGGACCTAGGCCCGGGGGAGCCCAAGTGGCCCTGGGTCTGGGAGAGGCCAAGCGTCCCTGGGTCCGGGTGAGACCATGTGTCCCTGGATCCGGGTGAGGCCTCGTGCACCTAGGCCCGGGTGAGCCCAAGTGGCCCTGGGTCTGGGAGAGGCCAAGCGTCCCTGGGTCCGGGTGAGACCATGTGTCCCAGGATCCGGGTGAGGCCTCGTGCACCTAGGCCCGGATGAGCCCAAGTGGCCCTGGGTCTGGGAGAGGCCAAGCGTCCCTGCGTCCGGGTGAGACCATGTGTCCCTGGATCCGGGTGAGGCCTTGTGCACCTAGGCCCGGGTGAGCCCAAGTGGCCCTGGGTCTGGGAGAGGCCAAGCGTCCCTGGGTCCGGGTGAGATCATGTGTCCCTGGATCCGGGTGAGGCCTCGTGCACCTAGGCCCGGGTGAGGCCACGTGCCCCTGGGTCTGGGAGAGGCCAAGCGTCCCTGGGTACGGGTGAGACGATGTGTCCCTGGATCCGGATGAGGCCTCGTGCACCTAGGCCCGGGGGAGCCCAAGTGGCCCTGGGTCTAGGAGAGGCCAAGCGTCCCTGAGTCCGGGTGCGACCATGTGTCCCTGGATCCGGATGAGGCCTCGTGCACCTAGGCCCGGGTGAGGCCACGTGACCCTGGGTCTGGAAGAGGCCAAGCGTCCCTGGGTCCGGGTGAGACCATGTGTCCCTGGAGCTGGGTGAGGCCTCGTGCACCTAGGCCCGGGTGAGCCCCAATGGCCCTGGGTCTGGGAGAGGCCAAACGTTCCTGGGTCTGGGTGAGACCATGTGTCCCTGGATCCGGGTGAGGCCGCGTGCACCTAGGCCCGGGTGAGCCCAAGTGGCCCTGGGTCTGGGAGAGGCCAAGCGTCCCTGGGTCCGGGAGAGACCATGTGTCCCTGGATCCAGGTGAGGCCTTGTGCAACTAAGCCCGGGTGAGGCCACGTGCCCCTGGGTCTGGGAGAGGCCAAGCGTCCCTGGGTACGGGTGAAGCCAGATCCTGGGTCCGGGTGAGGCCATGCGCCCCTGGATCCATCCGGGTGAGGCTGGGTCCCAGGCCCAGGTGAGACCACGCGCCCCTTGGGTATGGGTGAGGCCACGTGCCCCTTAATCCGGGTGACGCCGTGCCCCTGGGTTCGGCCGAGACCAAGCCAGAGGGAGTCGGACCTCCATTACCACCATTTGTCCACCATCCAGAGCTGAGGGGTCAGGGCTGACATGTACACATAAGGAACTACTGGACATTGAAATTGGGTCTCAAAAGAACTGTTGGTACAGGGGGAAGCTCGCTACAGATTGATTCATTTGCCTGTCAGCATAACTATTATTGCTCGTCTCACATTTAGTTCTTATTAGTATATATCTAGTGACATATGATCTCGCTCATCTAGGGGAAATGATGAACAACATAGACTGAGGAACAAGAACAGAACCAGAAGCAAGGAGGCATCGATTGGACTATCGGGCCTCAGAGGGAGGATAGGGGAGGGTAGGGGGAGGGTGGGGGGAGGGGGAGAGTTCAACCAAAGGACCTGTATGCATGCATATAAGCCTATCCAACGGTTAAGTTCAACAGGGGATTGGGGCATGCGTGGGGAGAGGGGTGGGATGGGAATGGGGGGATGAGGACAAATATGTGACACCTTAATCAATAAAGAAATATAAAGTAAAAAAAAAAAAAAAAAACGTATGAAGTGGAAAATTGGGTCTCTGAATGGTCTGCCTCAAAACAAGAAAAGTTCTATTGGGAAGGTATCCACAAATTAGCTGAAAGATGGGGGAAATGTGTAGCTAGCGATGGACATTACTTTGAATAAAGCACTTTTGATGTTTCTCTTGAAATTATCGTGTTTTCTTTGATTACAAAATCCGCATTATTAACCGGTACAACTGGTACATGACCCTCTGTACTTTTAAATTTGCATTAATAATAAATAATTGGCTTTGCCCTGTATCTCATATCCTCTTTCCAACCAGAGATTTTTTTTCACCTGGTGTTGCCAGTGCTTTTTTGCTTGCTGTGACTTTTGGAAGTAGTATTGAATTCTACCTTTGTGACCCTTTCTTAAATTATCACCAATAAGAGAACCTGGCTACAGGTCAGGCAAAGGCTATGTTAGGGTCAGAAATAGAACATTGGGGACTAGCTGTAGTTATAAGAAATATTAATCATGCTCTGTTAAATGTGATGGTTTTGTTTTGATTAAAGAAAGCACATTCTAACCTGTCTGGGAGTTGTAAACCCCAGGAACCTGGGAGTCTATTCTCATCTGAGAACTGCCTATTATTATGGAAAAATTAACAACCTAGTTGCCCAAGCAATGGAGACTCCCAGCCCACACTGCCTGTAATCTGTGACCATTATACCCATTTTTATTTCTTTTACCTACTTCCCAATGCCTGTAATACCCATTTTCATACCCATTCTTTATTTATTTTGCCTACTTCCCCATTTAATATTTGTCCTGCCCAATATAAGGGGGTGGGGGTTAACAAAGCAGATTTTCATGGATGACCTGCTGCTCTCCCATACTGCCTGCATTATTGGAATAAATGCTCATATATGATTCAACCCTGTCTCTGCTTAATTGGTTCAACTAGTGACATGAAGCCTGGGCCCATTGGTTATCTGGTTTCAGTTATACTGCTTGGGTATTTAATCTGGCCCCTCAGGCTGCAGAGCTTCCAGGGTCCAGCTTAGACTTATTAACATCTGAAAAGCTTGTCTTTTTCAGATTTACTGAGTACCAGGCCCTCCTCAGATTCCCATGGGAAATTTTTAGTTCTCCTTGGCAGAGACTCTACAAAAGACTCGCCTTTGAAAGAACAAAGCAGGAGACTTCTGGGACAAAAAAAGACAGAGGCAAATCCTTATAACCTTCCAACCCTTTCTCCCACTCTAATTGGTCATTTGTGGGGGGAAAATTTGGTTTTTATCAGAGAGCTTTAAGCCTTCAAATCATCAGAAAATAGGCTCTTTGGCAGACCCAAAGACATACAGGAGGTGAAGCAGATTCTGCTGCCTGGATGCAGGAACAAGAGAAAATGACCTTGGGGGCAAATTTGTTTCTTTAGCACAGGAAGACAATAGTCTTCAGAGATTGATTCCTCCATTGCTGGCTAGCTTCTCGATCCATTAAAAAACTTACAGAGAAGGGAACCAAAGTGCTGCAACTTAAAGTTCACATTCTAACCTCTGTTAAGTCACAATCACATTACATACTGGTATAATGGTGGCCAAGAAATGCATGTAAGTGTGATAAAAAGTGATAATATTCAGCAATAAGATCGGTACTTCAAAGCATATACACATGTATACACACACACACACATACACACGTTCATAACCCACATATGAAAGAAAATACATACAATGTTCACATTCACAGAGAGTACCTCTCTCTGTGAAAATAAGTAAGTGTCATTAGAGAGTAAGTCCCTCCCCTGACTTTTAAGAGCCTCTAATTACACTCCTAAGGACCAATATTGACAGGGAAATTTTCTCTAATTCAATTGGCATTTTCTATTCTGGTCCAATACAATCAGTTCTAATCTTATATAAGGCCGCTCTGTCCCGTGCTGATAGTTAATCCAATTGAGAAAGACAACTGTTTTAATACTTCTTAAAAACCATCAGGAAAACAATTCTTATGGCTTTTAACAATCACTAAATTTCACACCTAACAGCACAACTTAAACTAACTGACTAAAGTGGAAAGGCTAATTTAAAGTTATATTTTTTGGTAGAACTGCTTATTTTAAAATGAAAAGATTGAAGTCCAGGAGGAAGCATGATTTCCCCTACATCACAGAATTAACTAGTGCAGTGTCAGAGCTAAAGTGTTAACAAGCACTAGCTAATGATAGGACAAGACCTGATTATGTTCTTTGCTAGGTGAGGTGGGAGGGAAACAAAATGCTCTTAGTATTTTAATAAAAACCATTCCTCCCCTAGCTCTCCTGTTGGATTATGATATAATTTGATATTTCATAAAGTTAGATTTTTACATAGATGAATTTTGATGTAATTGTTTTTCAATTTGTATGTCAATTTTTACATTCCAATACAGTTGAAAATTAATTGGATTGCTAAATAATTCTACCAGTACTTGTAAAGTGGTTAAAAAATAAATGAGATAAAATATACAGAGCTCCTGGTCCAGAACAAATGCTCAATAAATTATAGTTTCCCAAGTTCATAATGTTGCCTTACATGTGCATACAGACTTAATTGTTTACAAAGGGGCTTTGACTCTCTGATTAGTCTCATGACTGCATGAGTGAGAGCAAATATTCTTCTCCTTTAAAAAAAGAAAAAGGTAAAGGGGGCACAGAAGATATAAGTTGCCCAGCATCACCCCAGAGGTAGCCCAGTCTCAGAAGAAGTCCTTGGATCTCAAAGTGTTCTTTCCCTATACCAGTAGTTCTCAAATTTCAATGCATCACAGAATAAACTGAAGAGATTAAGTTTGTTAAAACAGTCTACTGTGGGATGGTGCCTGAGAATCTGCACTTCTCACATTTTGATAGTTGCTGCCCATTAGGGACCACACTTTGAGAACTAGAGGTCTATGCCATACTCACAAGTTAGGAAGAGGTATTCTAACATAGGTTAAGGATCCCAGGGGTAACAGCTCTCTTGCTCAGAGTATCACAGAATGTCAGAGCTGCAGGGGACCCTGGAAATCATCTATCCCAGTGGTTATAGGCCCTTGCTTATTATGTGAATAAAACAATACAATTTTGAAAATCACCTTTGCGTGGCTCTACCCTCAGAGATGTTGAATTCAACTGCATAGGATGAAAATGAGGTTCTACAGAAAGAAACCTTTGCTAATAGACTCACTTACCTTACAAGAAAAGCTAAAGGACTTCTTCAGGCTAAAAACAACTGAACACAGAGAATAATTAAAATTCACATTAAAAACTGACATCTCGTGCAAAATTAATTATCCTATATAATAAAAGGCTAATATGCAAATCGACCAAATGGCAGAATGACCGGTCGCTATCACGCGCACTGACCACCAGGGCGCAGACACCCAACACAGAAGCTGTCCCTGGTGGTCAGTGTGCTCCCACAGGAGGAGCGCTGCTCAGCCAGAAGCCGGGCTCACAGCTGGCAAGTGCAGTGGCGGTGGCAGGAGAGCACTAAGGATGTCCAACTGTTGGCTTAGCCATCAGTTAGACATCCCCCAAGGGCTCCTGGACAGCAAGAAGGTGCAGGCCAGACTGAGGGACCACCCCCCCAAGTGAAAAAATTTTGTGCACTGGGCTTCTAGTGTATTATAAAAGAGTATAAATGTATATTTCCTCTCCTTTCTTCTCTTAACTAACATAAAAAGCAATCGTACAACACAATATGTATATAATTATAGTAGAGGCCTGGTGCACAAAATTCATGCATGGGGGGAGGTCACCTCAGCCCAGCCTGCACGTTCTCCAATCAGGGACTTTTAGGGGGATGTCCGACTGCCAGTTTAGGTGCAATCCCTCTCACAATCTGGGACCGCTGGCTCCGAACTGCTCACCTGCCTGCCAGCCTGATCGCCCCCAACTGCCCCCCATGCCGACCTGGTTGCCCCAAAATGCGCCCCCCCCCCCACTGGCCTGGTTGCCCCACGCAGCCTGCTGTTCAGTCGTTTGGTCGCCCCACACAGCCTGCTATTCGGTTGTCCGTCAGGTTGTTTTGGTCGTGACGGCCCCTGGCTTTTTATATATTAGGATTTGGGGGCCTGTAATATAAGGAAGCATATTTTACATCAATTCACAAAGGAGGAGTTTAGGTAAAAGCAAAGCCATAAAAAAGTAAGGAAATGACACAAAATGGTAACTTAAATCACAAACAAATCAAGAGAACCAGAAGACGCACTCAAGAAGGTTAATATAACAAACTGTATAAATGTATGCTTATTCTACTTTCTTCTCTCAACTTCTTTAAAAGACATAATATCTTATAAGGTAACTAGAGGCCCGGTGCATGAAATTTGTGCATGGGTACAGTCCCTAGGCCTGGCCAGTGATCAAAGTGCGAGTGTCTGGCGTGGAAGGGCAGGTCCCAGCCGACCTCTGGGCCCTGGGCAGCACCTCAGCCCCCAGACCTCAGATCCCCGCACGCAACCTCCACCTGAGTCACGGTGCCTGCGTCCCCATGCAGAAATGCACTGAGATCGGCCGGACGCTGCAGGTCAGGGTGCAGCATGGACCTCTGGGCCACCTAATGGCACTGCACAGAAGCCAGGCGAGCAGCGCGCTCTCTCCCAGCCAGCCTCGCAGACCAGCTCATGCACAAACCCATGGGGAGCCCAACCAGCCCCTGTGGTCCTGGCTGCTGCAGCCCAGCTCACCCAGAAGACGTCGCACTGGTGAAGGGCAGGCTCCTCACAGGCATCCGTCACCTGAGCACAGGGGCTTCCCTGCATGTGAGCCCTGGCATCCTGTGGGAGGGTAGCAGGGGGAGTGACAGCAAGCTCGGTGGACACCCCGCATTCTCACCGCACCTTCTTTTCATCACCCTTGCCCCCAGGTAGCCAGCTAGAAGTCG